>NW_026614188.1:0-300000 GCF_026230105.1 Diorhabda sublineata
GACAATCTACCTCAAATGGCTCCAATGGATGTAAATCGACGATATGTGACAAAGTTAGTTGCAAACTCACACAAATATAAAAGGAATGTTGAAATTCGACTTCAAATTAGGAAGATAGACTTTGGAAATTTTCAATCAACACAAAGTGACAATCGACCTCAAATGGCTCCAATGGATGTAAATCTACGATATCTGACAAAGTTAGATGCAAAATCACTCAAATATATAAGGAATGTTGAAATTCGACTTCAAATTAGGAAGATAGACTTTGAAAATTTTCAATCAACAGAAAGTGACAATCGACCTCAATGGGCTTCAATGGATGTTAATCGACGATATCTGACAAAGTTAGTTGCAAACTTACTCAAATATATAAGAAATGTTGAAATTCGACTTCAAATTAGGAAGATAGACTGAAAATTTTTAATCAACACAAAGTGACAATCGACCTCAAACGGCTTCAATGGATGTAAATCTACGATATCTGACAAAGTTAGATGCAAAATCACTCAAATATTTAAGGAATATTGAAATTCGACTTCAAATTAGGAAGATAGACTTTGAAAATTTTCAATCAACACAAAGTGACAATCGACCTCAAATGGCTCCAATGGATGTAAATCGACGATATCTGACAAAGTTAGTTGCAAACCCACTCAAATATATAAGAAATGTTGAAATTGGACTTAAAATTAGGAAGATAGACTTTGAAAATTTTCAAGCAATACGAAGTGACAATCGACCTCACTGGGCATCAATGGATGTTAATCGACGATATCTGACAAAGTTAGTTGCAAACTCACTCAAATATATAAGAAATTTCGGAATTCGACTTCAAATTACGAAGATAGACTTTGAAAATTCTCAATCAACACAAAGTGACAATCGACCTCAATGGGCTTCAATGAATGTTAATTGACGATATCTGACAAAGTTAGATGCAAACGCACTGAAATATATAAGAAATGTTGAAATTCGACTTCAAATTAGGAAGATATACATTGAAAATTTTCAAACAAAACAAAGTGACAATCGACCTCAATGGGCTTCAATGGATGTTAATCGACGATATCTGACAAATTTAGTTGCAAACTCATTCAAATAAATAAGAAATGTTGAAATTCGACTTCAAATTAGGAAGATAGAATTTGAAAATTCTCAATCAACACAAAGTGACAATCGACCTCAAATGGCTTCAATGGATGTAAATCGACGATATCTGACAAAGTTAGATGCAAACCCACTCAAATATATAAGAAATGTTGAAATTCGACTTCAAATTAGGAAGATACATTTTGAAAATTTTCAATCAACACAAAGTGACAATCGACCTCAAATGGCATCAATGGATGTAAATCGACGATATCTGACAAAGTTGGTTGAAAACTCACACAAATATATAAGAAATGTTGAAATTCGACTTCAAATTAGGAAGATAGACTTTGAAAATTTCCAATCAACACAAAGTGACAATCGACCTCAAATGGCTCCAATGGATGTAAATCGACGATATGTGATAAAGTTAGTTGCAAACTCACACAAATATAAAAGGAATGTTGAAATTCGACTTCAAATTAGGAAGATAGACTTTGGAAATTTTCAATCAACACAAAGTGACAATCGACCTCAAATGGCTCCATTGGATGTAAATCTACGATATCTGACAAAGTTAGATGCAAAATCACTCAAATATATAAGGAATGTTGAAATTCGACTTCAAATTAGGAAGATAGACTTTGAAAATTTTCAATCAACACAAAGTGACAATCGACCTCAAATGGCTCCAATGGATGTAAATCGACGATATGTGACAAAGTTAGTTGCAAACTCACACAAATATAAAAGGAATGTTGAAATTCGACTTCAAATTAGGAAGATAGACTTTGGAAATTTTCAATCAGCACGAAGTGACAATCGACCTCAAATGGCTCCAATGGATGTAAATCTACGATATCTGACAAAGTTAGATGCAAAATCACTCAAATATTTAAGGAATGTTGAAATTCGACTTCAAATTAGGAAGATAGACTTTGAAAATTTTCAATCAACACAAAGTGACAATCGACCTCAAATGGCTCCAATGGATGTAAATCGACGATATCTGACAAAGTTAGTTGCAAACCCACTCAAATATATAAGAAATGTTGAAATTGGACTTAAAATTAGGAAGATAGACTTTGAAAATTTTCAACCAATACGAAGTGACAATCGACCTCACTGGGCATCAATGGATGTTAATCGACGATATCTGACAAAGTAAGTTGCAAACTCACTCAAATATATAAGAAATTTTGGAATTCGACTTCAAATTACGAAGATAGACTTTGAAAATTCTCAATCAACACAAAGTGACAATCGACCTCAATGGGCTTCAATGAATGTTAATTGACGATATCTGACAAAGTTAGATGCAAACGCACTGAAATATATAAGAAATGTTGAAAATCGACTTCAAATTAGGAAGATATACATTGAAAATTTTCGACCAATACAAAGTGACAATCGACCTCAATGGGCTTCAATGGATGTTAATCGACGATATCTGACAAATTTAGTTGCAAACTCATTCA
This sequence comes from Diorhabda sublineata, assembly GCF_026230105.1. Taxonomy (NCBI): domain Eukaryota; kingdom Metazoa; phylum Arthropoda; class Insecta; order Coleoptera; family Chrysomelidae; genus Diorhabda; species Diorhabda sublineata. The sequence continues at coordinate 2,571 of NW_026614188.1, forward strand.
AATAAATAAGAAATGTTGAAATTCGACTTCAAATTAGGAAGATAGACTGAAAATTTTCAATCAACACAAAGTGACAATCTTCCTCAAACGGCTTCAATGGATGTAAATCGACGATATCTGACAAAGTTAGTTGCAAACGCACTGAAATATATAAGAAATGTTGAAATTCGACTTCAAATTAGGAAGATAGACTTTGAAAATTTTCAACCAATACAAAGTGACAATCGACCTCAATGGGCTTCAATGGATCTTAATCGACGATATCTGACAAAGTTAGATGCAAACGCACTGAAATATATAAGAAATGTTGAAATTCGACTTCAAATTAGGAAGATAGACATTGAAAATTTTCAACCAATACAAAGTGACAATCGACCTCAATGGGCTTCAATGGATGTTAATCGACGATATCTGACAAAGTTAGTTGCAAACTCACTGAAATATATAAGAAATGTTGGAATTCGACTTCAAATTAGGAAGATACACTTTGAAAATTTTCAATCAACACAAAGTGACAATCGACCTCAAATGGCTTCAATGGATGTAAATCGACGATATCTGACAAAGTTGGTTGCAAACTCACACAAATATATAAGAAATGTTGAAATTCGACTTCAAATTAGGAAGAAAGACTTTGGAAATTTTCAATCAACACAAAGTGACAATCGACCTCAATGGGCTTCAATGAATGTTAATTGACGATATCTGACAAAGTTAGATGCAAACGCACTGAAATATATAAGAAATGTTGAAATTCGACTTCAAATTAGGAAGATAGACTTTGAAAATTTTCAACCAATACAAAGTGACAATCGACCTCAATGGGCTTCAATGGATGTTAATCGACGATATCTGACAAAGTTAGTTGCAAACTCACTCAAATATATAAGAAATGTTGGAATTCGACTTCAAATTACGAAGATAGACTTTGAAAATTCTCAATCAACACAAAGTGACAATCGACCTCAATTGGCTTCAATGAATGTTAATTGACGATATCTGACAAAGTTATTTGCAAACTCACTCAAATATATAAGAAATGTTGAAATTCGACTTCAAATAAGGAAGATAGACTTTGATAATTTTCAATCAACACAAAGTGACAATCGACTTCAAATGGCTTCATTGGATGTTAATCGACGATATCTGACAAAGTTAGATGGAAACTCACTCAAATATATAAGAAATGTAGAAATTCGACTTCAAATAAGGAAGATAGACTGAAAATTTTCAATCAACACAAAGTGACAATCGACCTCAAACGGCTTCAATGGATGTAAATCGACGATATCTGACAAAGTTATTTGCAAACTCACTCAAATATATAAGAAATGTTGAAATTCGACTTCAAATAAGTAAGATAGACTTTGATAATTTTCAATCAACACAAAGTGACAATCGACTTCAAATGGCTTCAATGGATGTTAATCGACGATATCTGACAAAGTTAGATGGAAACTCACTCAAATATATAAGAAATGTTGAAATTCGACTTCAAATTAGGAAGATAGACTTTGAAAATTTTCAACCAATACAAAGTGACAATGGACCTCAATGGGCTTCAATGGATGTTAATCGACGATATCTGACAAAGTTAGATGCAAACGCACTGAAATATATAAGAAATGTTGAAATTCGACTTCAAATTAGGAAGATAGACTTTGAAAATATTCAACCAATACAAAGTGACATTCGACCTCAATGGGCTTCAATGGATGTTTATCGACGATATCTGACGAAGTTAGTTGCAAACTCACTCAAATATATAAGAAATGTTGAAATTCGACTTCAAATTAGGAAGATAGACTCTGAAAATTTTCAACCAATACAAAGTGACAATCGACCTCAATGGGCTTCAATGGAGGTTAATCGACGATATCTGACAGAGTTAGATGCAAACGCACTGAAATATATAAGAAATGTTGAAATTCGACTTCAAATTAAGAAAATAGACTTTGAAAATTTTCAATCAACACAAAGTGACAGTTGACCTCAATGGGCTTCAATGGAAATTAATCGACGATATCTGACAAAGTTAGTTGCAAACTCACTCAAATATGAAAGAAATGTTGAAATTCGACTTCAAATTACGGAGATAGACTTTGAAAATTTTCAATCAACACAAAGTGACAACCGACCTCAATGGGCTTCAATGGATGTAAATCGACGATATCTGACAAAGTTAGTTGCAAACTCACTCAAATAAATAAGAAATGTTGAAATTCGACTTCAAATTACGAAGATAGACTTTGAAAATTTTCAACCAATACAAAGTGACAATCGACCTCAATGGGCTTCAATGGATGTTAATCGACGATATCTGACAAAGTTAAGTGCAAACTCACTCAAATATATAAGAAATGTTGGAATTCGACTTCAAATTACGAAGATAGACTTTGAAAATTCTCAATCAACACAAAGTGACAATCGACCTCAATGGGCTTCAATGAATGTTAATTGACGATATCTGACAAAGTTAGATGCAAACGCACTGAAATATATAAGAAATGTTGAAATTCGACTTCAAATTAGGAAGATAGACTGAAAATTTTCAATCAACACAAAGTGACAATCGACCTCAAACGGCTTCAATGGATGTAAATCGACGATATCTGACAAAGTTATTTGCAAACTCACTCAAATATATAAGAAATGTTGAAATTCGACTTCAAATAAGGAAGATAGACTTTGATAATTTTCAATCAACACAAAGTGACAATCGACTTCAAATGGCTTCAATGGATGTTAATCGACGATATCTGACAAAGGTAGATGGAAACTCACTCAAATATATAAGAAATGTTGAAATTCGACTTCAAATTAGGAAGATAGACTGAAAATTTTCAATCAACACAAAGTGACAATCGACCTCAAACGGCTTCAATGGATGTAAATCGACGATATCTGACAAAGTTATTTGCAAACTCACTCAAATATATAAGAAATGTTGAAATTCGACTTCAAATAAGGAAGATAGACTTTGATAATTTTCAATCAACACAAAGTGACAATCGACTTCAAATGGCTTCAATGGATGTTAATCGACGATATCTGACAAAGTTAGATGGAAACTCACTCAAATATATAAGAAATGTTGAAATTCGACTTCAAATTAGGAAGATAGACTTTGAAAATTTTCAACCAATACAAAGTGACAATCGACCTCAATGGGCTTCAATGGATGTTAATCGACGATATCTGACAAAGTTAGATGCAAACGCACTGAAATATATAAGAAATGTTGAAATTCGTCTTCAAATTAGGAAGATAGACTGAAAATTTTCAATCAACACAAAGTGACAATCGACCTCAAACGGCTTCAATGGATGTAAATCGACGATATCTGACAAAGTTGGTTGCAAACTCACACAAATATATAAGAAATGTTGAAATTCGACTTCAAATTAGGAAGATAGACTTTGAAAATTTTCAACCAATACAAAGTGACAATCGACCTCAATGGGCTTCAATGGATGTTAATCGACGATATCTGACAAAGTTAGATGCAAACGCACTGAAATATATAAGAAATGTTGAAATTCGTCTTCAAATTAGGAAGATAGACTTTGAAAATTTTCAATCAATACAAAGTGACAATCGACCTCAAATGGCTCCAATGGATGTAAATCGACGATATGTGACAAAGTTAGTTGCAAACTCACACAAATATAAAAGGAATGTTGAAATTCGACTTCAAATTAGGAAGATAGACTTTGGAAATTTTCAATCAACACAAAGTGACATTCGACCTCAAATGGATCCAATGGATGTATATCTACGATATCTGACAAAGTTAGTTGCAAACTCACTCAAATATATAAGAAATGTTGGAATTCGACTTCAAATTACGAAGATAGACTTTGAAAATTCTCAATCAACACAAAGTGACAATCGACCTCAATGGGCTTCAATGAATGTTAATTGACGATATCTGACAAAGTTAGATGCAAACGCACTGAAATATATAAGAAATGTTGAAATTCGACTTCAAATAAGTAAGATATACTTTGATAATTTTCAATCAACACAAAGTGACAATCGACTTCAAATGGCTTCAATGGAAGTTAATCGACGATATCTGACAAAGTTAGATGGAAACTCACTCAAATATATAAGAAATGTTGAAATTCGACTTCAAATTAGGAAGATAGACTTTGAAAATTTTCAACCAATACAAAGTGACAATCGACCTCAATGGGCTTCAATGGATGTTAATCGACGATATCTGACAAAGTTAGATGCAAACGCACTTAAATATATAAGAAATGTTGAAATTGGACTTCAAATAAGGAAGATAGACTGAAAATTTTCAATCAACACAAAGTGACAATCGACCTCAAACGGCTTCAATGGATGTAAATCGACGATATCTGACAAAGTTATTTGCAAACTCACTCAAATATATAAGAAATGTTGAAATTCGACTTCAAATAAGTAAGATAGACTTTGATAATTTTCAATCAACACAAAGTGACAATCGACTTCAAATGGCTTCAATGGATGTTAATCGACGATATCTGACAAAGTTAGATGGAAACTCACTCAAATATATAAGAAATGTTGAAATTCGACTTCAAATTAGGAAGATAGACTTTGAAAATTTTCAACCAATACAAAGTGACAATCGACCTCAATGGGCTTCAATGGATGTTAATCGACGATATCTGACAAAGTTAGATGCAAACGCACTGAAATATATAAGAAATGTTGAAATTCGACATCAAATTAGGAAGATGGACTTTGAAAATATTCAACCAATACAAAGTGACAATCGACCTCAATGGGCTTCAATGGATGTAAATCGACGATATCTGACAAAGTTGGTTGCAAACTCACACAAATATATAAGAAATGTTGAAATTCGACTTCAAATTAGGAAGATAGACTTTGAAAATTTTCCATCAATACAAAGTGACAATCGACCTCAAATGGCTCCAATGGATGTAAATCGACGATATGTGACAAAGTTAGTTGCAAACTCACACAAATATAAAAGGAATGTTGAAATTCGACTTCAAATTAGGAAGATAGACTTTGGAAATTTTCAATCAACACAAAGTGACAATCGACCTCAAATGGCTCCAATGGATGTAAATCTACGATATCTGACAAAGTTAGTTGCAAACTCACTCAAATATATAAGAAATGTTGGAATTCGACTTCAAATTACGAAGATAGACTTTGAAAATTCTCAATCAACACAAAGTGACAATCGACCTCAATGGGCTTCAATGAATGTTAATTGACGATATCTGACAAAGTTAGATGCAAACGCACTAAAATATATAAGAAATGTTGAAATTCGACTTCAAATTAGGAAGATAGACTTTGAAAATTTTCAACCAATACAAAGTGACAATCGACCTCAATGGGCTTCAATGGATGTTAATCGACGATATCTGACAAAGTTAGTTGCAAACTTACTCAAATATATAAGAAATGTTGAAATTCGTCTTCAAATTAGGAAGATAGACTGAAAATTTTCAATCAACACAAAGTGACAATCGACCTCAAACGGCTTCAATGGATGTAAATCGACGATATCTGACATAGTTATTTGCAAACTCACTCAAATATATAAGAAATGTTGAAATTCGACTTCAATAAGGAAGATAGACTTTGATAATTTTCAATCAACACAAAGTGACTATCGACTTCAAATGGCTTCAATGGATGTTAATCGACGATATCTGACAAAGGTAGATGGAAACTCACTCAAATATATAAGAAATGTTGAAATTCGACTTCAAATTAGGAAGATAGAATTTGAAAATTCTCAATCAACACAAAGTGACAATCGACCTCAAATGGCTTCAATGGATGTAAATCGACGATATCTGACAAAGTTAGATGCAAACTCACTCAAATATATAAGAAATGTTGAAATTCGACTTCAAATTAGGAAGATACACTTTGAAAATTTTCAATCAACACAAAGTGACAATCGACCTCAAATGGCTTCAATGGATGTAAATCGACGATATCTGACAAAGTTGGTTGCAAACTCACACAAATATATAAGAAATGTTGAAATTCGACTTCAAATTAGGAAGATAGACTTTGGAAATTTTCAATCAACACAAAGTGACAATCGACCTCAAATGGCTCCAATGGATGTAAATCGACGATATGTGACAAAGTTAGTTGCAAACTCACACAAATATATAAGGAATGTTGAAATTCGACTTCAAATTAGGAAGATAGACTTTGGAAATTTTCAATCAACACAAAGTGACAATCGACCTCAAATGGCTCCAATGGATGTAAATCGACGATATGTGACAAAGTTAGTTGCAAACTCACTCAAATATATAAGAAATGTTGAAATTCGACTTCAAATCAGGAAGATAGACTGAAAATTTTCAATCAACACAAAATGACAATCGACCTCAAACGGCTTCAATGGATGTAAATCGACGATATCTGACAAAGTTAGTTGCAAACTAACTCAAATATATAAGGAATGTTGAAATTGGACTTCAAATTAGGAAGATAGACTTTGAAAATTTTCAACCAATACAAAGTGACAATCGACCTCAATGGGCTTCAATGGATGTTAATCGACGATATCAGACAAATTTAGTTGCAAACTCATTCAAATAAATAAGAAATGTTGAAATTCGACTTCAAATTAGGAAAATAGACTGAAAATACTCAATCAACACAAAGTGACAATCGACCTCAAACGGCTTCAATGGATGTTAATCGACGATATCTGACAAAGTTAGATGCAAACGCACTAAAATATATAAGTAATGTTGAAATTCGACTTCAAATTAGGAAGATAGACTTTGAAAATTTTCAACTAATACAAAGTGACAATCGACCTCAATGGGCTTCAATGGATGTTAATCGACGATATCTGACAAAGTTAGATGCAAACGCACTGAAATATATAAGAAATGTTGAAATTCGACTTCAAATTAGGAAGATAGACTTTGAAAATTTTCAACCAATACAAAGTGACAGTTGACCTCAATGGGCTTCAATGGATGTAAATCGACGATATCTGACAAAGTTAGTTGCAAACTCACACAAATATAAAAGGAATGTTGAAATTCGACTTCAAATTAGGAAGATAGACTTTGGAAATTTTCAATCAACACAAAGTGACAATCGACCTCAAATGGCTCCAATGGATGTATATCTACGATATCTGACAAAGTTAGTTGCAAACTCACTCAAATATATAAGAAATGTTGGAATTCGACTTCAAATTAGGAAGATAGACTTTGAAAATATTCAACCAATACAAAGTGACAATCGACCTCAATGGGCTTCAATGGATGTTTATCGACGATATCTGACGAAGTTAGTTGCAAACTCACTCAAATATATAAGAAATGTTGAAATTCGTCTTCAAATTAGGAAGATAGACTGAAAATTTTCAATCAACACAAAGTGACAATCGACCTCAAACGGCTTCAATGTATGTAAATCGACGATATCTGACAAAGTTGATTGCAAACTCACACAAATATATAAGAAATGTTGAAATTCGACTTCAAATTAGGAAGATAGACTTTGAAAATTTTCAATCAATACAAAGTGACAATCGACCTCAAATGGCTCCAATGGACGTAAATCGACGATATGTGACAAAGTTAGTTGCAAACTCACACAAATATAAAAGGAATGTTGAAATTCGACTTCAAATTAGGAAGATAGACTTTGGAAATTTTCAATCAACACAAAGTGACAATCGACCTCAAATGGCTCCAATGGATGTATATCTACGATATCTGACAAAGTTAGTTGCAAACTCACTCAAATATATAAGAAATGTTGGAATTCGACTTCAAATTACGAAGATAGACTTTGAAAATTCTCAATCAACACAAAGTGACAATCGACCTCAATGGGCTTCAATGAATGTTAATTGACGATATCTGACAAAGTTAGATGCAAACGCACTGGAATATATAAGAAATGTTGATATTCGACTTCAAATAAGTAAGATAGACTTTGATAATTTTCAATCAACACAAAGTGACAATCGACTTCAAATGGCTTCAATGGAAGTTAATCGACGATATCTGACAAAGTTAGATGGAAACTCACTCAAATATATAAGAAATGTTGAAATTCGACTTCAAATTAGGAAGATAGACTTTGAAAATTTTCAACCAATACAAAGTGACAATCGACCTCAATGGGCTTCAATGGATGTTAATCGACGATATCTGACAAAGTTAGATGCAAACGCACTTAAATATATAAGAAATGTTGAAATTCGACTCCAAATAAGGAAGATAGACTGAAAATTTTCAATCAACACAAAGTGACAATCGACCTCAAACGGCTTCAATGGATGTAAATCGACGATATCTGACAAAGTTATTTGCAAACTCACTCAAATATATAAGAAATGTTGAAATTCGACTTCAAATAAGTAAGATAGACTTTGATAATTTTCAATCAACACAAAGTGACAATCGACTTCAAATGGCTTCAATGGATGTTAATCGACGATATCTGACAAAGTTAGATGGAAACTCACTCAAATATATAAGAAATGTTGAAATTCGACTTCAAATTAGGAAGATAGACTTTGAAAATTTTCAACCAATACAAAGTGACAATCGACCTCAATGGGCTTCAATGGATGTTAATCGACGATATCTGACAAAGTTAGATGCAAACGCACTGAAATATATAAGAAATGTTGAAATTCGACTTCAAATTAGGAAGATAGACTTTGAAAATATTCAACCAATACAAAGTGACAATCGACCTCAATGGGCTTCAATGGATGTTAATCGACGATATCTGACAAAGTTGGTTGCAAACTCACACAAATATATAAGAAATGTTGAAATTCGACTTCAAATTAGGAAGATAGACTTTGAAAATTTTCAATCAATACAAAGTGACAATCGACCTCAAATGGCTCCAATGGATGTAAATCGACGATATGTGACAAAGTTAGTTGCAAACTCACACAAATATAAAAGGAATGTTGAAATTCGACTTCAAATTAGGAAGATAGACTTTGGAAATTTTCAATCAACACAAAGTGACAATCGACCTCAAATGGCTCCAATGGATGTATATCTACGATATCTGACAAAGTTAGTTGCAAACTCACTCAAATATATAAGAAATGTTGGAATTCGACTTCAAATTAGGAAGATAGACTTTGAAAATATTCAACCAATACAAAGTGACAATCGACCTCAATGGGCTTCAATGGATGTTTATCGACGATATCTGACGAAGTTAGTTGCAAACTCACTCAAATATATAAGAAATGTTGAAATTCGACTTCAAATTAGGAAGAAAGACTGAAAATTTTCAATCAACACAAAGTGACAATCGACCTCAAACGGATTCAATGGATGTAAATCGACGATATCTGACAAAGTTGGTTGCAAACTCACACAAATATATAAGAAATGTTGAAATTCGACTTCAAATTAGGAAGATAGACTCTGAAAATTTTCAACCAATACAAAGTGACAATCGACCTCAATGGGCTTCAATGGATGTTAATCGACGATATCTGACAAAGTTAGTTGCAAACTCACTCAAATATATAAGAAATGTTGGAATTCGACTTCAAATTACGAAGATAGACTTTGAAAATTCTCAATCAACACAAAGTGACAATCGACCTCAATGGGCTTCAATGAATGTTAATTGACGATATCTGACAAAGTTAGATGCAAACGCACTTAAATATATAAGAAATGTTGAAATTCGACTCCAAATAAGGAAGATAGACTGAAAATTTTCAATCAACACAAAGTGACAATCGACCTCAAACGGCTTCAATGGATGTAAATCGACGATATCTGACAAAGTTATTTGCAAACTCACTCAAATATATAAGAAATGTTGAAATTCGACTTCAAATAAGTAAGATAGACTTTGATAATTTTCAATCAACACAAAGTGACAATCGACTTCAAATGGCTTCAATGGATGTTAATCGACGATATCTGACAAAGTTAGATGGAAACTCACTCAAATATATAAGAAATGTTGAAATTCGACTTCAAATTAGGAAGATAGACTTTGAAAATTTTCAACCAATACAAAGTGACAATCGACCTCAATGGGCTTCAATGGATGTTAATCGACGATATCTGACAAAGTTAGATGCAAACGCACTGAAATATATAAGAAATGTTGAAATTCGACTTCAAATTAGGAAGATAGACTTTGAAAATATTCAACCAATACAAAGTGACAATCGACCTCAATGGGCTTCAATGGATGTTAATCGACGATATCTGACGAAGTTAGTTTCAAACTTACTCAAATATATATGAAATGTTGAAATTCGTCTTCAAATTAGGAAGATAGACTGAAAATTTTCAATCAACACAAAGTGACAATCGACCTCAAACGGCTTCAATGGATGTAAATCGACGATATCTGACAAAGTTGGTTGCAAACTCACACAAATATATAAGAAATGTTGAAATTCGACTTCAAATTAGGAAGATAGACTTTGAAAATTTTCAATCAATACAAAGTGACAATCGACCTCAAATGGCTCCAATGGATGTAAATCGACGATATGTGACAAAGTTAGTTGCAAACTCACACAAATATAAAAGGAATGTTGAAATTCGACTTCAAATTAGGAAGATAGACTTTGGAAATTTTCAATCAACACAAAGTGACAATCGACCTCAAATGGCTCCAATGGATGTAAATCTACGATATCTGACAAAGTTAGTTGCAAACTCACAAAAATATATAAGAAATGTTGGAATTCGACTTCAAATCACGAAGATAGACTTTGAAAATTCTCAATCAACACAAAGTGACAATCGACCTCAATGGGCTTCAATGAATGTTAATTGACGATATCTGACAAAGTTAGATGCAAACGCACTGACATATATAAGAAATGTTGAAATTCGACTTCAAATTAGGGAGATAGACTTTGAAAATTTTCAACCAATACAAAGTGACAATCGACCTCAATGGGCTTCAATGGATGTTAATCGACGATATCTGACAAAGTTAGTTGCAAACTTACTCAAATATATAAGAAATGTTGAAATTCGTCTTCAAATTAGGAAGATAGACTGAAAATTTTCAATCAACACAAAGTGACAATCGACCTCAAACGGCTTCAATGGATGTAAATCGACGATATCTGACATAGTTATTTGCAAACTCACTCAAATATATAAGAAATGTTGAAATTCGACTTCAAATAAGGAAGATAGACTTTGATAATTTTCAATCAACACAAAGTGACTATCGACTTCAAATGGCTTCAATGGATGTTAATCGACGATATCTGACAAAGTTAGATGGAAACTCACTCAAATATATAAGAAATGTTGAAATTCGACTTCAAATTAGGAAGATAGAATTTGAAAATTCTCAATCAACACAAAGTGACAATCGACCTCAAATGGCTTCAATGGATGTAAATCGACGATATCTGACAAAGTTAGATGCAAACTCACTCAAATATATAAGAAATGTTGAAATTCGACTTCAAATTAGGAAGATACACTTTGAAAATTTTCAATCAACACAAAGTGACAATCGACCTCAAATGGCTTCAATGGATGTAAATCGACGATATCTTACAAAGTTGGTTGCAAACTCACACAAATATATAAGAAATGTTGAAATTCGACTTCAAATTAGGAAGATAGACTTTGGAAATTTTCAATCAACACAAAGTGACAATCGACCTCAAATGGCTCCAATGGATGTAAATCGACGATATGTGACAAAGTTAGTTGCAAACTCACACAAATATATAAGGAATGTTGAAATTCGACTTCAAATTAGGAAGATAGACTTTGGAAATTTTCAATCAACACAAAGTGACAATCGACCTCAAATGGCTCCAATGTATGTAAATCGACGATATGTGACAAAGTTAGTTGCAAACTCACTCAAATATATAAGAAATGTTGAAATTCGACTTCAAATCAGGAAGATAGACTGAAAATTTTCAATCAACACAAAATGACAATCGACCTCAAACGGCTTCAATGGATGTAAATCGACGATATCTGACAAAGTTAGTTGCAAACTCACTCAAATATATAAGAAATGTTGAAATTGGACTTCAAATTAGGAAGATAGACTTTGAAAATTTTCAACCAATACAAAGTGACAATCGACCTCAATGGGCTTCAATGGATGTTAATCGACGATATCAGACAAATTTAGCTGCAAACTCATTCAAATAAATAAGAAATGTTGAAATTCGACTTCAAATTAGGAAGATAGACTGAAAATACTCAATCAACACAAAGTGACAATCGACCTCAAACGGCTTCAATGGATGTTAATCGACGATATCTGACAAAGTTAGATGCAAACGCACTAAAATATATAAGAAATGTTGAAATTCGACTTCAAATTAGGAAGATAGACTTTGAAAATTTTCAACCAATACAAAGTGACAGTTGACCTCAATGGGCTTCAATGGAAATTAATCGACGATATCTGACAAAGTTACTTGCAAACTCACTCAAATATAAAAGAAATGTTAAAATTCGACTTCAAATTACGAAGATAGACTTTGAAAATTTTCAATCAACACAAAGTGACAACCGACCTCAATGGGCTTCAATGGATGTAAATCGACGATATCTGACAAAGTTAGTTGCAAACTCACTCAAATAAATAAGAAATGTTGAAATTCGACTTCAAATTACGAAGATAGACTTTGAAAATGTTCAATCAAAACAAAGTGACAATCGACCTCAATGGACTCCAATTAATGTTAATTGACGATATCTGTCAAAGTTAGATGCAAACGCACTGAAATATATAAGAAATGTTGAAATTCGACTTCAAATTAGGAAGATAGACTTTGAAAATTTTCAACCAATACAAAGTGACAGTTGACCTCAATGGGCATCAATGGAAATTAATCGACGATATCTGACAAAGTTACTTGCAAACTCACTCAAATATAAAAGAAATGTTAAAATTCGACTTCAAATTACGAAGATAGACTTTGAAAATTTTCAATCAACACAAAGTGACAACCGACCTCAATGGGCTTCAATGGATGTAAATCGACGATATCTGACAAAGTTAGTTGCAAACTCACTCAAATAAATAAGAAATGTTGAAATTCGACTTCAAATTACGAAGATAGACTTTGAAAATGTTCAATCAACACAAAGTGACAATCGACCTCAATGGACTCCAATTAATGTTAATTGACGATATCTGTCAAAGTTAGATGCAAACGCACTGAAATATATAAGAAATGTTGAAATTCGACTTCAAATTAGGAAGATAGACTTTGAAAATTTTCAACCAATACAAAGTGACAGTTGACCTCAATGGGCTTCAATGGAAATTAATCGACGATATCTGACAAAGTTACTTGCAAACTCACTCAAATATAAAAGAAATGTTAAAATTCGACTTCAAATTACGAAGATAGACTTTGAAAATTTTCAATCAACACAAAGTGACAATCGACCTCAAACGGCTTCAATGGATGTTAATCGACGATATCTGACAAAGTTAGATGCAAACGCACTAAAATATATAAGAAATGTTGAAATTCGACTTCAAATTAGGAAGATAGACTTTGAAAATTTTCAACCAATACAAAGTGACAATCGACCTCAATGGGCATCAATGGAAATTAATCGACGATATCTGACAAAGTTACTTGCAAACTCACTCAAATATAAAAGAAATGTTAAAATTCGACTTCAAATTACGAAGATAGACTTTGAAAATTTTCAATCAACACAAAGTGACAATCGACCTCAAACGGCTTCAATGGATGTTAATCGACGATATCTGACAAAGTTAGATGCAAACGCACTGAAATATATAAGAAATGTTGAAATTCGACTTCAAATTAGGAAGATAGACTTTGAAAATTTTCAACCAATACAAAGTGACAGTTGACCTCAATGGGCATCAATGGAAATTAATCGACGATATCTGACAAAGTTACTTGCAAACTCACTCAAATATAAAAGAAATGTTGAAATTCGACTTCAAATTACGAAGATAGACTTTGAAAATTTTCAATCAACACAAAGTGACAACCGACCACAATGGGCTTCAATGGATGTAAATCGACGATATCTGACAAAGTTAGTTGCAAACTCACTCAAATAAATAAGAAATGTTGAAATTCGACTTCAAATTACGAAGATAGACTTTGAAAATGTTCAATCAACACAAAGTGACAATCGACATCAATGGACTCCAATTAATGTTAATTGACGATATCTGTCAAAGTTAGATGCAAACGCACTGAAATATATAAGAAATGTTGAAATTCGACTTCAAATTAGGAAGATAGACTTTGAAAATTTTCAACCAATACAAAGTGACAGTTGACCTCAATGGGCTTCAATGGAAATTAATCGACGATATCTGACAAAGTTACTTGCAAACTCACTCAAATATAAAAGAAATGTTAAAATTCGACTTCAAATTACGAAGATAGACTTTGAAAATTTTCAATCAACACAAAGTGACAATCGACCTCAAACGGCTTCAATGGATGTTAATCGACGATATCTGACAAAGTTAGATGCAAACGCACTAAAATATATAAGAAATGTTGAAATTCGACTTCAAATTAGGAAGATAGACTTTGAAAATTTTCAACCAATACAAAGTGACAGTTGACCTCAATGGGCTTCAATGGAAATTAATCGACGATATCTGACAAAGTTACTTGCAAACTCACTCAAATATAAAAGAAATGTTAAAATTCGACTTCAAATTACGAAGATAGACTTTGAAAATTTTCAATCAACACAAAGTGACAATCGACCTCAAACGGCTTCAATGGATGTTAATCGACGATATCTGACAAAGTTAGATGCAAACGCACTGAAATATATAAGAAATGTTGAAATTCGACTTCAAATTAGGAAGATAGACTTTGAAAATTTTCAACCAATACAAAGTGACAGTTGACCTCAATGGGCATCAATGGAAATTAATCGACGATATCTGACAAAGTTACTTGCAAACTCACTCAAATATAAAAGAAATGTTAAAATTCGACTTCAAATTACGAAGATAGACTTTGAAAATTTTCAATCAACACAAAGTGACAACCGACCTCAATGGGCTTCAATGGATGTAAATCGACGATATCTGACAAAGTTATTTGCAAACTCACTCAAATAAATAAGAAATGTTGAAATTCGACTTCAAATTACGAAGATAGACTTTGAAAATGTTCAATCAACACAAAGTGACAATCGACCTCAATGGACTCCAATTAATGTTAATTGACGATATCTGTCAAAGTTAGATGCAAACGCACTGAAATATATAAGAAATGTTGAAATTCGACTTCAAATTAGGAAGATAGACTTTGAAAATTTTCAACCAATACAAAGTGACAATCGACCTCAATGGGCTTCAATGGATGTTAATCGACGATATCTGACAAAGTTAGATGCAAACGCACTGAAATATATAAGAAATGTTGAAATTCGACTTCTAATTAAGAAAATAGACTTTAAAAATTTTCAATCAACACAAAGTGACAGTTGACCTCAATGGGCTTCAATGGAAATTAATCGACGATATCTGACAAAGTTAGTTGCAACCTCACTCAAATATAAAAGAAATGTTAAAATTCGACTTCAAATTACGAAGATAGACTTTGAAAATTTTCAATCAACACAAAGTGACAACCGACCTCAATGGGCTTCAATGGATGTAAATCGACGATATCTGACAAAGTTAGTTGCAAACTCACTCAAATATATAAGAAATGTTGAAATTGGACTTCAAATTAGGAAGATAGACTTTGAAAATTTTCAACCAATACAAAGTGACAATCGACCTCAATGGGCTTCAATGGATGTTAATCGACGATATCAGACAAATTTAGTTGCAAACTCATTCAAATAAATAAGAAATGTTGAAATTCGACTTCAAATTAGGAAGATAGACTTTGAAAATTTTCAACCAATACAAAGTGACAGTTGACCTCAATGGGCTTCAATGGAAATTAATCGACGATATCTGACAAAGTTACTTGCAAACTCACTCAAATATAAAAGAAATGTTAAAATTCGACTTCAAATTACGAAGATAGACTTTGAAAATTTTCAATCAACACAAAGTGACAACCGACCTCAATGGGCTTCAATGGATGTAAATCGACGATATCTGACAAAGTTAGTTGCAAACTCACTCAAATAAATAAGAAATGTTGAAATTCGACTTCAAATTACGAAGATAGACTTTGAAAATGTTCAATCAAAACAAAGTGACAATCGACCTCAATGGACTCCAATTAATGTTAATTGACGATATCTGTCAAAGTTAGATGCAAACGCACTGAAATATATAAGAAATGTTGAAATTCGACTTCAAATTAGGAAGATAGACTTTGAAAATTTTCAACCAATACAAAGTGACAATCGACCTCAATGGGCTTCAATGGATGTTAATCGACGATATCTGACGAAGTTAGTTGCAAACTCACTCAAATATATAAGAAATGTTGAAATTCGACTTCAAATTAGGAAGAAAGACTTTGGAAATTTTCAATCAACACAAAGTGACAATCGACCTCAAATGGCTCCAATGGATGTAAATCGACGATATGTGACAAAGTTAGTTGCAAACTCACACAAATATATAAGGAATGTTGAAATTCGACTTCAAATTAGGAAGATAGACTTTGAAAATGTTCAATCAACACAAAGTGACAATCGACCTCAATGGTCTTCTATGGAAGTAAATCGACGATATCTGACAAAGTTAGTTGCAAACTCACTCAAATATATAAGAAATGTTGAAATTCGACTTCAATTTAGGAAGATACACTTTGAAAATTTTCAATCAACACAAAGTGACAATCGACCTCAAATGGCTTCAATGGATGTAAATCGACGATATCAGACAAATTTAGTTGCAAACTCATTCAAATAAATAAGAAATGTTGAAATTCGACTTCAAATTAGGAAGATAGACTTTGGAAATTTTCAATCAACACAAAGTGACAATCGACCTCAAATGGCTCCAATGGATGTAAATCGACGATATGTGACAAAGTTAGATGCAAACGCACTAAAATATATAAGAAATGTTGAAATTCGACTTCAAATTAGGAAGATAGACTTTGAAAATTTTCAACCAATACAAAGTGACAATCGACCTCAATGGGCTTCAATGGATGTTAATCGACGATATCTGACAAAGTTAGATGCAAACTCACTCAAATATATAAGAAATGTTGAAATTCGACTTCAAATTAGGAAGATAGACTTTGAAAATTTTCAACCAATACAAAGTGACAATCGACCTCAATGGGCTTCAATGGATGTTAATCGACGATATCTGACAAAGTTAGATGCAAACGCACTGAAATATATAAGAAATGTTGAAATTCGACTTCAAATTAGGAAGATAGACATTGAAAATTTTCAACCAATACAAAGTGACAGTTGACCTCAATGGGCTTCAATGGGAATTATTCGACGATATCTGACAAAGTTACTTGCAAACTCACTCAAATATAAAAGAAATGTTAAAATTCGACTTCAAATTACGAAGATAGACTTTGAAAATTTTCAATCAACACAAAGTGACAACCGACCTCAATGGGCTTCAATGGATGTAAATCAACGATATCTGACAAAGTTAGTTGCAAACTCACTCAAATAAATAAGAAATGTTGAAATTCGACTTCAAATTACGAAGTTAGACTTTGAAAATGTTCAATCAACACAAAGTGACAATCGACCTCAATGGACTCCAATTAATGTTAATTGACGATATCTGTCAAAGTTAGATGCAAACGCACTGAAATATATAAGAAATGTTGAAATTCGACTTCAAATTAGGAAGATAGACTTTGAAAATTTTCAATCAACACAAAGTGACAGTTGACCTCAATGGGCTTCAATGGAAATTAATCGACGATATCTGACAAAGTTAGTTGCAACCTCACTCAAATATAAAAGAAATGTTGAAATTCGACTTCAAATTAGGAAGATAGACATTGAAAATTTTCAACCAATACAAAGTGACAGTTGACCTCAATGGGCTTCAATGGGAATTATTCGACGATATCTGACAAAGTTACTTGCAAACTCACTCAAATATAAAAGAAATGTTAAAATTCGACTTCAAATTACGAAGATAGACTTTGAAAATTTTCAATCAACACAAAGTGACAACCGACCTCAATGGGCTTCAATGGATGTAAATCAACGATATCTGACAAAGTTAGTTGCAAACTCACTCAAATAAATAAGAAATGTTGAAATTCGACTTCAAATTACGAAGTTAGACTTTGAAAATGTTCAATCAACACAAAGTGACAATCGACCTCAATTAATGTTAATCGACGATATCTGACAAAGTTAGATGGAAGCTCACTCAAATATATAAGAAATGTTGAAATTCGACTTCAAATTAGGAAGATAGAATTTGAAAATTCTCAATCAACACAAAGTGACAATCGACCTCACATGGCTTCAATGGATGTAAATCGACGATATCTGACAAAGTTAGATGCAAACTCACTCAAATATATAAGAAATGTTGAAATTCGACTTCAAATTAGGAAGATACACTTTGGAAATTTTCAATCAACACAAAGTGACAATCGACCTCAAATGGCTCCAATGGATGTAAATCGACGATATGTGACAAAGTTAGTTGCAAACTCACACAAATATATAAGGAATGTTGAAATTCGACTTCAAATTAGGAAGATAGACTTTGGAAATTTTCAATCAACAGAAAGTGACAGTTGACCTCAATTGGCTTCAATCGATGATATTCGATGATATCTGACAATGTTAGATGAAAACTCACTCAAATATATGAGAAATGTTGAAATTCGACTTCAAGTTAGGGAGATAGACTTTGAAAATTTTCCATATTTTCAAAGTGACAGTTGACCTCAATGGTCTTCAATCGATGTTATTCGATGATATCTGAGAAAGTTAGATGTAAACTCACTCAAATATATGAGAAATGTTGAAATTCGACTTCAAGTTAGGAAGATAGACTTTGAAAATTTTCCATATTTTCAAAGTGACAGTTGACCTCAATGGTCTTCAATCGATGTTATTCAATGATATCTGAGAAAGTTAGATGGAAACTCACTCAAATATATGAGAAATGTTGAAATTCGACTTCAAGTTAGGAAGATAGACTTTGAAAATTTTCAATTATTACAGAGTGACAGTTGACCTCAATGGGCTTCAGTGGATTTTATTCGATGATATCTGACAACGTTAGATGCAAACTCACTCAAATATATGAGAAATGTTGAAATTCGACTTCAAATTAGGAAGATAGACTTTGAAAATTTTCAATTATTACAGAGTGACAGTTGACCTCAATGGGCTTCAGTGGATTTTATTCGATGATATCTGCCAAAGTTAGATGCAAACTCACTCAAATATATGAGAAATGCTGACATTCGACTTCAAATTAGGAAGATAGACTTTGAAAATTTTCCATATTTTCAAAGTGACAGTTGACCTCAATGGGCTTCAATGGATGTTATTCGATGATATCTGAGAAAGTTAGATGCAAACTCACTCAAATATATGAGAAATGTTGAAATTCGACTTCAAATTAGGAAGATAGACTTTGAAAATTTTCAATTAACACAAAGTAACAGTTGACCTCAATTGGCTTCAATCGATGATATTCGATGATATCTGACAAAGTTAGATGCAAACTCACTCAAATATATGAGAAATGTTGAAATTCGACTTCAAATTAGAAAGATAGACTTCGAAAATTTTTAATTATTACAAAGTGACAGTTGACCTCAATTGGCTTCAATCGATGATATTCGATGATATCTGACAAAGTTAGATGCAAACTCACTCAAATATATGAGAAATGTTGAAATTCGACTTCAAATTAGAAAGATAGACTTCGAAAATTTTTAATTATTACAAAGTGACAGTTGACCTCAATGGGCTTCCTTCGATGTTATTCGATGATATCTGACAAAGTTAGATGCAAACTCACTCAAATATATGAGAAATGTTGAAATTCGACTTCAAATTAGAAAGATAGACTTTGAAAATTTTCCATATTTACAAAGTGACGTTGACCTCAATGGTCTTCAATCGATGTTATTCGATGATATCTGACAAAGTTAGATGCAAACTCACTCAAATATATGAGAAATGTTGAAAATCGACTTCAAATTAGAAAGATAGACTTCGAAAATTTTCAATTATTACAAAGTGACAGTTGACCTCAATAGGCTTCAATCGATGTTATTCGATGATATCTGACAAAGTTAGATGCAAACTCACTCAAATATATGAGAAATGTTGAAAATCGACTTCAAATTAGGAAGATAGACTTTGAAAATTTTCCATATTTACAAAGTGACTTTGACCTCAATGGTCTTCAATCGATGTTATTCGATGATATCTGACAAAGTTAGATGCAAACTCACTCAAATATATGAGAAATGTTGAAAATCGACTTCAAATTAGAAAGATAGACATTGAAAATTTTCAATTAACACAAAGTGACAGTTGACCTCAATTGGCTTCAATCGATGATATTCGATGATATCTGACAATGTTAGATGCAAACTCACTCAAATATATGAGAAATGTTGAAATTCGACTTCAAGTTAGGAAGATAGACTTTGAAAATTTTCCATATTTACAAAATGACGTTGACGTCAATGGTCTTCAATCGATGTTATTCGATGATATCTGACAAAGTTAGATGCAAACTCACTCAAATATATGAGAAATGTTGAAATTCGACTTCAAGTTAGGGAGATAGACTTTGAAAATTTTCCATATTTTCAAAGTGACAGTTGACCTCAATGGTCTTCAATCGATGTTATTCGATGATATCTGAGAAAGTTAGATGGAAACTCACTCAAATATATGAGAAATGTTGAAATTCGACTTCAAGTTAGGAAGATAGACTTTGAAAATTTTCCATATTTTCAAAGTGACAGTTGACCTCAATGGTCTTCAATCGATGTTATTCAATGATATCTGAGAAAGTTAGATGGAAACTCACTCAAATATATGAGAAATGTTGAAATTCGACTTCAAGTTAGAAAGATAGACTTCGAAAATTTTCAATTATTACAAAGTGACAGTTGACCTCAATAGGCTTCAATCGATGTTATTCGATGATATCTGACAAAGTTAGATGCAAACTCACTCAAATATATGAGAAATGTTGAAAATCGACTTCAAATTAGGAAGATAGACTTTGAAAATTTTCCATATTTACAAAGTGACTTTGACCTCAATGGTCTTCAATCGATGTTATTCGATGATATCTGACAAAGTTAGATGCAAACTCACTCAAATATATGAGAAATGTTGAAAATCGACTTCAAATTAGAAAGATAGACATTGAAAATTTTCAATTAACACAAAGTGACAGTTGACCTCAATTGGCTTCAATCGATGATATTCGATGATATCTGACAATGTTAGATGCAAACTCACTCAAATATATGAGAAATGTTGAAATTCGACTTCAAGTTAGGAAGATAGACTTTGAAAATTTTCCATATTTACAAAATGACGTTGACGTCAATGGTCTTCAATCGATGTTATTCGATGATATCTGACAAAGTTAGATGCAAACTCACTCAAATATATGAGAAATGTTGAAATTCGACTTCAAATTAGAAAGATAGACTTTGAAAATTTTCCATATTTACAAAGTGACGTTGACCTCAATGGTCTTCAATCGATGTTATTCGATGATGTCTGACAAAGTTAGATGCAAACTCACTCAAATATATGAGAAATGTTGAAATTCGACTTCAAATTAGAAAGATAGACTTTGAAAATTTTCCATATTTACAAAGTGACGTTGACCTCAATGGTCTTCAATCGATGTTATTCGATGATATCTGACAAAGTTAGATGCAAACTCACTCAAATATATGAGAAATGTTGAAAATCGACTTCAAGTTAGAAAGATAGACTTCGAAAATTTTCAATTATTACAAAGTGACAGTTGACCTCAATAGGCTTCAATCGATGTTATTCGATGATATCTGACAAAGTTAGATGCAAACTCACTCAAATATATGAGAAATGTTGAAAATCGACTTCAAATTAGGAAGATAGACTTTGAAAATTTTCCATATTTACAAAGAGACTTTGACCTCAATGGTCTTCAATCGATGTTATTCGATGATATCTGACAAAGTTAGATGCAAACTCACTCAAATATATGAGAAATGTTGAAAATCGACTTCAAATTAGAAAGATAGACATTGAAAATTTTTAAATAAACACAAAGTGACAGTTGACCTCAATTGGCTTCAATCGATGATATTCGATGATATCTGACAATGTTAGATGCAAACTCACTCAAATATATGAGAAATGTTGAAATTCGACTTCAAGTTAGGAAGATAGACTTTGAAAATTTTCCATATTTACAAAATGACGTTGACGTCAATGGTCTTCAATCGATGTTATTCGATGATATCTGACAAAGTTAGATGCAAACTCACTCAAATATATGAGAAATGTTGAAATTCGACTTCAAATTAGAAAGATAGACTTTGAAAATTTTCCATATTTACAAAGTGACGTTGACCTCAATGGTCTTCAATCGATGTTATTCGATGATATCTGACAAAGTTAGATGCAAACTCACTCAAATATATGAGAAATGTTGAAAATCGACTTCAAATTAGAAAGATAGACATTGAAAATTTTCAATTAACACAAAGTGACAGTTGACCTCAATTGGCTTCAATCGATGATATTCGATGATATCTGACAATGTTAGATGCAAACTCACTCAAGTATATGAGAAATGTTGAAATTCGACTTCAAGTTAGGAAGATAGACTTTGAAAATTTTCCATATTTACAAAATGACGTTGACGTCAATGGTCTTCAATCGATGTTATTCGATGATATCTGACAAAGTTAGATGCAAACTCACTCAAATATATGAGAAATGTTGAAATTCGACTTCAAGTTAGGGAGATAGACTTTGAAAATTTTCCATATTTTCAAAGTGACAGTTGACCTCAATGGTCTTCAATCGATGTTATTCGATGATATCTGAGAAAGTTAGATGGAAACTCACTCAAATATATGAGAAATGTTGAAATTCGACTTCAAGTTAGGAAGATAGACTTTGAAAATTTTCCATATTTTCAAAGTGACAGTTGACCTCAATGGTCTTCAATCGATGTTATTCAATGATATCTGAGAAAGTTAGATGGAAACTCACTCAAATATATGAGAAATGTTGAAATTCGGCTTCAAGTTAGAAAGATAGACTTCGAAAATTTTCAATTATTACAAAGTGACAGTTGACCTCAATAGGCTTCAATCGATGTTATTCGATGATATCTGACAAAGTTAGATGCAAACTCACTCAAATATATGAGAAATGTTGAAAATCGACTTCAAATTAGGAAGATAGACTTTGAAAATTTTCCATATTTACAAAGTGACTTTGACCTCAATGGTCTTCAATCGATGTTATTCGATGATATCTGACAAAGTTAGATGCAAACTCACTCAAATATATGAGAAATGTTGAAAATCGACTTCAAATTAGAAAGATAGACATTGAAAATTTTCAATTAACACAAAGTGACAGTTGACCTCAATTGGCTTCAATCGATGATATTCGATGATATCTGACAATGTTAGATGCAAACTCACTCAAATATATGAGAAATGTTGAAATTCGACTTCAAGTTAGGAAGATAGACTTTGAAAATTTTCCATATTTACAAAATGACGTTGACGTCAATGGTCTTCAATCGATGTTATTCGATGATATCTGACAAAGTTAGATGCAAACTCACTCAAATATATGAGAAATGTTGAAATTCGACTTCAAATTAGAAAGATAGACTTTGAAAATTTTCCATATTTAAAAAGTGACGTTGACCTCAATGGTCTTCAATCGATGTTATTCGATGATATCTGACAAAGTTAGATGCAAACTCACTCAAATATATGAGAAATGTTGAAAATCGACTTCAAATTAGAAAGATAGACTTCGAAAATTTTCAATTATTACAAAGTGACAGTTGACCTCAATAGGCTTCAATCGATGTTATTCGATGATATCTGACAAAGTTAGATGCAAACTCACTCAAATATATGAGAAATGTTGAAAATCGACTTCAAATTAGGAAGATAGACTTTGAAAATTTTCCATATTTACAAAGTGATTTTGACCTCAATGGTCTTCAATCGATGTTATTCGATGATATCTGACAAAGTTAGATGCAAACTCACTCAAATATATGAGAAATGTTGAAAATCGACTTCAAATTAGAAAGAGAGACATTGAAAATTTTCAATTAACACAAAGTGACAGTTGACCTCAATTGGCTTCAATCGATGATATTCGATGATATCTGACAATGTTAGATGCAAACTCACTCAAATATATGAGAAATGTTGAAATTCGACTTCAAGTTAGGAAGATAGACTTTGAAACTTTTCCATATTTTCAAAGTGACAGTTGACCTCAATGGTCTTCAATCGATGTTATTCAATGATATCTGAGAAAGTTAGATGGAAACTCACTCAAATATATGAGAAATGTTGAAATTCGACTTCAAGTTAGGAAGATAGACTTTGAAAATTTTCAATTATTACAGAGTGACAGTTGACCTCAATGGGCTTCAGTGGATGTTATTCGATGATATCTGACAAAGTTAGATGCAAACTCACTCAAATATATGAGAAATGTTGAAAATCGACTTCAAATTAGGAAGATAGACTTTGAAAATTTTCCATATTTACAAAGTGATTTTGACCTCAATGGTCTTCAATCGATGTTATTCGATGATATCTGACAAAGTTAGATGCAAACTCACTCAAATATATGAGAAATGTTGAAAATCGACTTCAAATTAGAAAGAGAGACATTGAAAATTTTCAATTAACACAAAGTGACAGTTGACCTCAATTGGCTTCAATCGATGATATTCGATGATATCTGACAATGTTAGATGCAAACTCACTCAAATATATGAGAAATGTTGAAATTCGACTTCAAGTTAGGAAGATAGACTTTGAAAATTTTCCATATTTACAAAATGACGTTGACGTCAATGGTCTTCAATCGATGTTATTCGATGATATCTGACAAAGTTAGATGCAAACTCACTCAAATATATGAGAAATGTTGAAATTCGACTTCAAGTTAGGGAGATAGACTTTGAAAATTTTCCATATTTTCAAAGTGACAGTTGACCTCAATGGTCTTCAATCGATGTTATTCGATGATATCTGAGAAAGTTAGATGGAAACTCACTCAAATATATGAGAAATGTTGAAATTCGACTTCAAGTTAGGAAGATAGACTTTGAAACTTTTCCATATTTTCAAAGTGACAGTTGACCTCAATGGTCTTCAATCGATGTTATTCAATGATATCTGAGAAAGTTAGATGGAAACTCACTCAAATATATGAGAAATGTTGAAATTCGACTTCAAGTTAGGAAGATAGACTTTGAAAATTTTCAATTATTACAGAGTGACAGTTGACCTCAATGGGCTTCAGTGGATTTTATTCGATGATATCTGACAACGTTAGATGCAAACTCACTCAAATATATGAGAAATGTTGAAATTCGACTTCAAATTAGGAAGATAGACTTTGAAAATTTTCAATTATTACAGAGTGACAGTTGACCTCAATGGGCTTCAGTGGATTTTATTCGATGATATCTGCCAAAGTTAGATGCAAACTCACTCAAATATATGAGAAATGCTGACATTCGACTTCAAATTAGGAAGATAGACTTTGAAAATTTTCCATATTTTCAAAGTGACAGTTGACCTCAATGGGCTTCAATGGATGTTATTCGATGATATCTGAAAAAGTTAGATGCAAACTCACTCAAATATATGAGAAATGTTGAAATTCGACTTCAAATTAGGAAGATAGACTTTGAAAATTTTCAATTAACACAAAGTGACAGTTGACCTCAATTGGCTTCAATCGATGATATTCGATGATATCTGACAAAGTTAGATGCAAACTCACTCAAATATATGAGAAATGTTGAAATTCGACTTCAAATTAGAAAGATAGACTTCGAAAATTTTTAATTATTACAAAGTGACAGTTGACCTCAATGGGCTTCCATCGATGTTATTCGATGATATCTGACAAAGTTAGATGCAAACTCACTCAAATATATGAGAAATGTTGAAATTCGACTTCAAATTAGAAAGATAGACTTTGAAAATTTTCCATATTTACAAAGTGACGTTGACCTCAATGGTCTTCAATCGATGTTATTCGATGATATCTGACAAAGTTAGATGCAAACTCACTCAAATATATGAGAAATGTTGAAAATCGACTTCAAATTAGAAAGATAGACTTCGAAAATTTTCAATTATTACAAAGTGACAGTTGACCTCAATAGGCTTCAATCGATGTTATTCGATGATATCTGACAAAGTTAGATGCAAACTCACTCAAATATATGAGAAATGTTGAAAATCGACTTCAAATTAGAAAGATAGACTTTGAAAATTTTCAATTAACACAAAGTGACAGTTGACCTCAATTGGCTTCAATCGATGATATTCGATGATATCTGACAATGTTAGATGCAAACTCACTCAAATATATGAGAAATGTTGAAATTCGACTTCAAGTTAGGAAGATAGACTTTGAAAATTTTCCATATTTACAAATTGACGTTGACCTCAATGGTCTTCAATCGATGTTATTCGATGATATCTGACAAAGTTAGATGCAAACTCACTCAAATATATGAGAAATGTTGAAATTCGACTTCAAATTAGGAAGATAGACTTTAAAAATTTTCCATATTTTCAAAGTGTCAGTTGACCTCAATGGGCTTCAATGGATGTTATTCGATGATATCTGACAAAGTTAGATGCAAACTCACTCAAATATATGAGAAATGTTGAAATTCGACTTTAAATTAGAAAGATAGACTTCGAAAATTTTCAATAATTACAAAGTGACAGTTGACCTCAATAGGCTTCAATCGATGTTATTCGATGATATCTGACAAAGTTAGATGCAAACTCACTCAAATATATGAGAAATGTTGAAATTCGACTTCAAATTAGGACGATAGACTTTGAAAATTTTCAATTATTTCAAAGTGACAGTTGACTTCAATGGTCTTCAATCGATGTTATTCGATGATATCTGACAAAGTTAGTTGCAAACTCACTCAAATATATGAGAAATGTTGGAATTCGACTTCAAATTAGGAAGATAGACTTTGAAAATTTTCCATATTTACAAAGTGACGTTGACCTCAATGGTCTTCAATCGATGTTATTCGATGATATCTGACAAAGTTAGATGCAAACTCACTCAAATATATGAGAAATGTTGAAAATCGACTTCAAATTAGAAAGATAGACTTTGAAAATTTTCCATATTTTCAAAGTGACAGTTGACCTCAATGGGCTTCAATGGATGTTATTCGATGATATCTGACAAAGTTAGATGCAAACTCACTCAAATATATGAGAAATGTTGAAATTCGACTTCAAGTTAGGAAGATAGACTTTGAAAATTTTCAATTATTACAAAGTGACTGTTGACCTCAATGGGCTTCAATCGATGTTATTCGATGATATCTGACAAAGTTAGTTGCAAACTCACTCAAATATATGAGAAATGTTGGAATTCGACTTCAAATTAGGAAGATAGACTTTGAAAATTTTCAATTATTACAAAGTGGCGTTGACCTTAATGGGCCTCAATCGGTGTTATTCGATGATATCTGACAAATTAAGATGCAAACTCACTCAAATATATGAGAAATGTTGGAATTCGACTTCAAATTAGAAAGATAGACTTCGAAAATTTTCAATTATTACAAAGTGACAGTTGACCTCAATAGGCTTCAATCGATGTTATTCGATGATATCTGACAGAGTTAGATGCAAACTCACTCAAATATATGAGAAATGTTGAAATTCGACTTCAAATTAGAAAGATAGACTTCGAAAATTTTCAATTATTACAAAGTGACAGTTGACCTCAATAGGCTTCAATCGATGTTATTCGATGATATCTGACAAAGTTAGATGCAAACTCACTCAAATATATGAGAAATGTTGAAAATCGACTTCAAATTAGAAAGATAGACTTTGAAAATTTTCAATTAACACAAAGTGACAGTTGACCTCAATTGGCTTCAATCGATGATATTCGATGATATCTGACAATGTTAGATGCAAACTCACTCAAATATATGAGAAATGTTGAAATTCGACTTCAAGTTAGGAAGATAGACTTTGAAAATTTTCCATATTTACAAATTGACGTTGACCTCAATGGTCTTCAATCGATGTTATTCGATGATATCTGACAAAGTTAGATGCAAACTCACTCAAATATATGAGAAATGTTGAAATTCGACTTCAAATTAGGAAGATAGACTTTAAAAATTTTCCATATTTTCAAAGTGTCAGTTGACCTCAATGGGCTTCAATGGATGTTATTCGATGATATCTGACAAAGTTAGATGCAAACTCACTCAAATATATGAGAAATGTTGAAATTCGACTTTAAATTAGAAAGATAGACTTCGAAAATTTTCAATAATTACAAAGTGACAGTTGACCTCAATAGGCTTCAATCGATGTTATTCGATGATATCTGACAAAGTTAGATGCAAACTCACTCAAATATATGAGAAATGTTGAAATTCGACTTCAAATTAGGACGATAGACTTTGAAAATTTTCAATTATTTCAAAGTGACAGTTGACTTCAATGGTCTTCAATCGATGTTATTCGATGATATCTGACAAAGTTAGTTGCAAACTCACTCAAATATATGAGAAATGTTGGAATTCGACTTCAAATTAGGAAGATAGACTTTGAAAATTTTCCATATTTACAAAGTGACGTTGACCTCAATGGTCTTCAATCGATGTTATTCGATGATATCTGACAAAGTTAGATGCAAACTCACTCAAATATATGAGAAATGTTGAAAATCGACTTCAAATTAGAAAGATAGACTTTGAAAATTTTCCATATTTTCAAAGTGACAGTTGACCTCAATGGGCTTCAATGGATGTTATTCGATGATATCTGACAAAGTTAGATGCAAACTCACTCAAATATATGAGAAATGTTGAAATTCGACTTCAAGTTAGGAAGATAGACTTTGAAAATTTTCAATTATTACAAAGTGACTGTTGACCTCAATGGGCTTCAATCGATGTTATTCGATGATATCTGACAAAGTTAGTTGCAAACTCACTCAAATATATGAGAAATGTTGGAATTCGACTTCAAATTAGGAAGATAGACTTTGAAAATTTTCAATTATTACAAAGTGGCGTTGACCTTAATGGGCCTCAATCGATGTTATTCGATGATATCTGACAAATTAAGATGCAAACTCACTCAAATATATGAGAAATGTTGGAATTCGACTTCAAATTAGAAAGATAGACTTCGAAAATTTTCAATTATTACAAAGTGACAGTTGACCTCAATAGGCTTCAATCGATGTTATTCGATGATATCTGACAGAGTTAGATGCAAACTCACTCAAATATATGAGAAATGTTGAAATTCGACTTCAAATTAGGAAGATAGACTTTGAAAATTTTCCATATTTTCAAAGTGACAGTTGACCTCAATGGGCTTCAATGGATGTTATTCGATGATATCTGACAGAGTTAGATGCAAACTCACTCAAATATATGAGAAATGTTGAAATTCGACTTCACATTAGGAAGATAGACTTTGAAAATTTTCAATTATTACAAAGTGACAGTTGACCTCAATGGTCTTCAATAGATGTTATTCGATGATATCTGACAGAGTTAGATGCAAACTCACTCAAATATATGAGAAATGTTGAAATTCGACTTCAAATTAGGAACATAGACTTTGAAAATTTTCCATATTTACAAAGTGACAGTTGACCTCAATGGGCTTCAATTGATGTTATTCGATGACATCTGACAAAGTTAGATGCAAACTCACTCAAATATATGAGAAATGTTGAAATTCGACTTCAAATTAGGAAGATAGACTTTGAAAATTTTCAATTATTACAAAGTGACAGTTGACCTCAATGGTCTTCAATCGATGTTATTCGATGATATCTGACAGAGTTAGATGCAAACTCACTCAAATATATGAGAAATGTTGAAATTCAACTTCAAATTAGAAAGATTGACTTCGAAAATTTTCAATTATTACAAAGTGACAGTTGACCTCAATAGGCTTCAATCGATGTTATTCGATGATATCTGACAAAGTTAGATGCAAACTCACTCAAATATATGAGAAATGTTGAAAATCGACTTCAAATTAGGAAGATAGACTTTGAAAATTTTCCATATTTACAAAGTGACGTTGACCTCAATGGTCTTCAATCGATGTTATTCGATGATATCTGACAAAGTTAGATGCAAACTCACTCAAATATATGAGAAATGTTGAAAATCGACTTCAAATTAGAAAGATAGACTTTGAAAATTTTCCATATTTTCAAAGTGACAGTTGACCTCAATGGGCTTCAATGGATGTTATTCGATGATATCTGACAAAGTTAGATGCAAACTCACTCAAATATATGAGAAATGTTGAAATTCGACTTCAAGTTAGGAAGATAGACTTTGAAAATTTTCAATTATTACAAAGTGACAGTTGACCTCAATGGACTTCAATCGATGTTATTCGATGATATCTGACAAAGTTAGATGCAAACTCACTCAAATATATGAGAAATGTTGAAATTCGACTTCAAATTAGGAAGATAGACTTTGAAAATTTTCAATTATTACAATGTGACGTTGACCTCAATGGTCTTCAATCGATGTTATTCGATGGTATCTGACAAAGTTAGATGCAAACTCACTCAAATATATGAGAAATGTTTAAATTCGACTTCAAATTAGAAAGATAGACTTTGAAAATTTTCCATATTTTCAAAGTGATAGTTGACCTCAATGGGCTTCAATGGATGTTATTCGATATTATCTGCCAAAGTTAGATGCAAACTCAATCAAATATATGAGAAATGTTGAAAATCGACTTCAAATTAGAAAGATAGACTTTGAAAATTTTCAATTAACACAAAGTGACAGTTGACCTCAATTGGCTTCAATCGATGATATTCGATGATATCTGACAATGTTAGATGCAAACTCACTCAAATATATGAGAAATGTTGAAATTCGACTTCAAGTTAGGAAGATAGACTTTGAAAATTTTCAATTATTACAAAGTGACTGTTGACCTCAATGGGCTTCAATCGATGTTATTCGATGATATCTGACAAAGTTAGATGCAAACTCACTCAAATATATGAGAAATGTTGAAATTCGACTTCAAATTAGGACGATAGACTTTGAAAATTTTCAATTATTTCAAAGTGACAGTTGACTTCAATGGTCTTCAATCGATGTTATTCGATATTATCTGCCAAAGTTAGATGCAAACTCAATCAAATATATGAGAAATGTTGAAAATCGACTTCAAATTAGAAAGATAGACTTTGAAAATTTTCCATATTTTCAAAGTGACAGTTGACCTCAATGGGCTTCAATGGATGTTATTCGATGATATCTGACAAAGTTAGATGCAAACTCACTCAAATATATGAGAAATGTTGAAATTCGACTTCAAGTTAGGAAGATAGACTTTGAAAATTTTCAATTATTACAAAGTGACTGTTGACCTCAATGGGCTTCAATCGATGTTATTCGATGATATCTGACAAAGTTAGTTGCAAACTCACTCAAATATATGAGAAATGTTGGAATTCGACTTCAAATTAGGAAGATAGACTTTGAAAATTTTCAATTATTACAAAGTGGCGTTGACCTTAATGGGCCTCAATCGATGTTATTCGATGATATCTGACAAATTAAGATGCAAACTCACTCAAATATATGAGAAATGTTGGAATTCGACTTCAAATTAGAAAGATAGACTTCGAAAATTTTCAATTATTACAAAGTGACAGTTGACCTCAATAGGCTTCAATCGATGTTATTCGATGATATCTGACAAAGTTAGATGCAAACTCACTCAAATATATGAGAAATGTTGAAATTCGACTTCAAATTAGGAAGATGGACTTTGAAAATTTTCAATTATTACAAAGTGACGTTGACCTCAATGGTCTTCAATCGATGTTATTCGATGATATCTGACAAAGTTAGATGCAAACTCACTCAAATATATGAGAAATGTTGAAAATCGACTTCAAATTAGGAAGATAGACTTTGAAAATTTTCAATTAACACAAAGTGACAGTTGACCTCAATTGGCTTCAATCGATGATATTCGATGATATCTGACAAAGTTAGATGAAAACTCACTCAAATATATGAGAAATGTTGAAATTCGACTTCAAATTAGGAAGATGGACTTTGAAAATTTTCAATTATTACAAAGTGACAGTTGACCTCAATGGGCTTCAATCGATGTTATTCGATGATATCTGACAAATTAAGATGCAAACTCACTCAAATATATGAGAAATGTTGGAATTCGACTTCAAATTAGAAAGATAGACTTCGAAAATTTTCAATAATTACAAAGTGACAGTTGACCTCAATAGGCTTCAATCGATGTTATTCGATGATATCTGACAAAGTTAGATGCAAACTCACTCAAATATATGAGAAATGTTGAAATTCGACTTCAAATTAGGACGATAGACTTTGAAAATTTTCAATTATTTCGAAGTGACAGTTGACCTCAATGGTCTTCAATCGATGTTATTCGATATTATCTGCCAAAGTTAGATGCAAACTCAATCAAATATATGAGAAATGCTGACATTCGACTTCAAATTAGGAAGATAGACTTTGAAAATTTTCCATATTTTCAAAGTGACAGTTGACCTCAATGGGCTTCAATGGATGTTATTCGATGATATCTGACAAAGTTAGATGCAAAGTCACTCAAATATATGAGAAATGTTGAAATTCGGCTTTAAATTAGAAAGATAGACTTCGAAAATTTTCAATTATTACAAAGTGACAGTTGACCTCAATAGGCTTCAATCGATGTTATTCGATGATATCTGACGAAGTTAGATGCAAACTCACTCAAATATATGAGAAATGTTGAAAATCGACTTCAAATTAGGAAGATAGACTTTGAAAATTTTCCATATTTACAAAGTGACGTTGACCTCAATGGTCTTCAATCGATGTTATTCGATGATATATGACAAAGTTAGATGCAAACTCACTCAAATATATGAGAAATGTTGAAATTCGACTTCAAATTAGAAAGATAGACTTTGAAAATTTTCCATATTTTCAAAGTGACAGTTGACCTCAATGGGCTTCAATGGATGTTATTCGATGATATCTGCCAAAGTTAGATGCAAACTCAATCAAATATATGAGAAATGCTGACATTCGACTTCAAATTAGGAAGATAGACTTTGAAAATTTTCCATATTTTCAAAGTGACAGTTGACCTCAATGGGCTTCAATGGATGTTATTCGATGATATCTGACAAAGTTAGATGCAAACTCACTCAAATATATGAGAAATGTTGAAAATCGACTTCAAATTAGAAAGATAGACTTCGAAAATTTTCAATTATTACAAGGTGACAGTTGACCTCAATAGGCTTCAATCGATGTTATTCGATGATATCTGACAAAGTTAGATGCAAACTCACTCAAATATATGAGAAATGTTGAAAATCGACTTCAAATTAGGAAGATAGACTTTGAAAATTTTCCATATTTACAAAGTGACTTTGACCTCAATGGTCTTCAATCGATGTTATTCGATGATATCTGACAAAGTTAGATGCAAACTCACTCAAATATATGAGAAATGTTGAAAATCGACTTCAAATTAGAAAGATAGACATTGAAAATTTTCAATTAACACAAAGTGACAGTTGACCTCAATTGGCTTCAATCGATGATATTCGATGATATCTGACAATGTTAGATGCAAACTCACTCAAGTATATGAGAAATGTTGAAATTCGACTTCAAGTTAGGAAGATAGACTTTGAAAATTTTCCATATTTACAAAATGACGTTGACGTCAATGGTCTTCAATCGATGTTATTCGATGATATCTGACAAAGTTAGATGCAAACTCACTCAAATATATGAGAAATGTTGAAATTCGACTTCAAGTTAGGGAGATAGACTTTGAAAATTTTCCATATTTTCAAAGTGACAGTTGACCTCAATGGTCTTCAATCGATGTTATTCGATGATATCTGAGAAAGTTAGATGGAAACTCACTCAAATATATGAGAAATGTTGAAATTCGACTTTAAGTTAGGAAGATAGACTTTGAAAATTTTCCATATTTTCAAAGTGACAGTTGACCTCAATGGTCTTCAATCGATGTTATTCAATGATATCTGAGAAAGTTAGATGGAAACTCACTCAAATATATGAGAAATGTTGAAATTCGGCTTCAAGTTAGAAAGATAGACTTCGAAAATTTTCAATTATTACAAAGTGACAGTTGACCTCAATAGGCTTCAATCGATGTTATTCGATGATATCTGACAAAGTTAGATGCAAACTCACTCAAATATATGAGAAATGTTGAAAATCGACTTCAAATTAGGAAGATAGACTTTGAAAATTTTCCATATTTACAAAGTGACTTTGACCTCAATGGTCTTCAATCGATGTTATTCGATGATATCTGACAAAGTTAGATGCAAACTCACTCAAATATATGAGAAATGTTGAAAATCGACTTCAAATTAGAAAGATAGACATTGAAAATTTTCAATTAACACAAAGTGACAGTTGACCTCAATTGGCTTCAATCGATGATATTCGATGATATCTGACAATGTTAGATGCAAACTCACTCAAATATATGAGAAATGTTGAAATTCGACTTCAAGTTAGGAAGATAGACTTTGAAAATTTTCCATATTTACAAAATGACGTTGACGTCAATGGTCTTCAATCGATGTTATTCGATGATATCTGACAAAGTTAGATGCAAACTCACTCAAATATATGAGAAATGTTGAAATTCGACTTCAAATTAGAAAGATAGACTTTGAAAATTTTCCATATTTAAAAAGTGACGTTGACCTCAATGGTCTTCAATCGATGTTATTCGATGATATCTGACAAAGTTGGATGCAAACTCACTCAAATATATGAGAAATGTTGAAAATCGACTTCAAATTAGAAAGATAGACTTCGAAAATTTTCAATTATTACAAAGTGACAGTTGACCTCAATAGGCTTCAATCGATGTTATTCGATGATATCTGACAAAGTTAGATGCAAACTCACTCAAATATATGAGAAATGTTGAAAATCGACTTCAAATTAGGAAGATAGACTTTGAAAATTTTCCATATTTACAAAGTGACTTTGACCTCAATGGTCTTCAATCGATGTTATTCGATGATATCTGACAAAGTTAGATGCAAACTCACTCAAATATATGAGAAATGTTGAAAATCGACTTCAAATTAGAAAGAGAGACATTGAAAATTTTCAATTAACACAAAGTGACAGTTGACCTCAATTGGCTTCAATCGATGATATTCGATGATATCTGACAATGTTAGATGCAAACTCACTCAAATATATGAGAAATGTTGAAATTCGACTTCAAGTTAGGAAGATAGACTTTGAAAATTTTCCATATTTACAAAATGACGTTGACGTCAATGGTCTTCAATCGATGTTATTCGATGATATCTGACAAAGTTAGATGCAAACTCACTCAAATATATGAGAAATGTTGAAATTCGACTTCAAGTTAGGGAGATAGACTTTGAAAATTTTCCATATTTTCAAAGTGACAGTTGACCTCAATGGTCTTCAATCGATGTTATTCGATGATATCTGAGAAAGTTAGATGGAAACTCACTCAAATATATGAGAAATGTTGAAATTCGACTTCAAGTTAGGAAGATAGACTTTGAAAATTTTCCATATTTTCAAAGTGACAGTTGACCTCAAT
Organism: Diorhabda sublineata; assembly: GCF_026230105.1. Lineage (NCBI taxonomy): Eukaryota > Metazoa > Arthropoda > Insecta > Coleoptera > Chrysomelidae > Diorhabda > Diorhabda sublineata. The sequence goes on from NW_026614188.1 coordinate 38,449, forward strand.
GGTCTTCAATCGATGTTATTCAATGATATCTGAGAAAGTTAGATGGAAACTCACTCAAATATATGAGAAATGTTGAAATTCGACTTCAAGTTAGGAAGATAGACTTTGAAAATTTTCAATTATTACAGAGTGACAGTTGACCTCAATGGGCTTCAGTGGATTTTATTCGATGATATCTGACAACGTTAGATGCAAACTCACTCAAATATATGAGAAATGTTGAAATTCGACTTCAAATTAGGAAGATAGACTTTGAAAATTTTCAATTATTACAGAGTGACAGTTGACCTCAATGGGCTTCAGTGGATTTTATTCGATGATATCTGCCAAAGTTAGATGCAAACTCACTCAAATATATGAGAAATGCTGACATTCGACTTCAAATTAGGAAGATAGACTTTGAAAATTTTCCATATTTTCAAAGTGACAGTTGACCTCAATGGGCTTCAATGGATGTTATTCGATGATATCTGAAAAAGTTAGATGCAAACTCACTCAAATATATGAGAAATGTTGAAATTCGACTTCAAATTAGGAAGATAGACTTTGAAAATTTTCAATTAACACAAAGTGACAGTTGACCTCAATTGGCTTCAATCGATGATATTCGATGATATCTGACAAAGTTAGATGCAAACTCACTCAAATATATGAGAAATGTTGAAATTCGACTTCAAATTAGAAAGATAGACTTCGAAAATTTTTAATTATTACAAAGTGACAGTTGACCTCAATGGGCTTCCATCGATGTTATTCGATGATATCTGACAAAGTTAGATGCAAACTCACTCAAATATATGAGAAATGTTGAAATTCGACTTCAAATTAGAAAGATAGACTTTGAAAATTTTCCATATTTACAAAGTGACGTTGACCTCAATGGTCTTCAATCGATGTTATTCGATGATATCTGACAAAGTTAGATGCAAACTCACTCAAATATATGAGAAATGTTGAAAATCGACTTCAAATTAGAAAGATAGACTTCGAAAATTTTCAATTATTACAAAGTGACAGTTGACCTCAATAGGCTTCAATCGATGTTATTCGATGATATCTGACAAAGTTAGATGCAAACTCACTCAAATATATGAGAAATGTTGAAAATCGACTTCAAATTAGGAAGAGAGACTTTGAAAATTTTCCATATTTACAAAGTGACGTTGACCTCAATGGTCTTCAATCGATGTTATTCGATGATATCTGACAAAGTTAGATGCAAACTCACTCAAATATATGAGAAATGTTGAAAATCGACTTCAAATTAGAAAGATAGACTTTGAAAATTTTCAATTAACACAAAGTGACAGTTGACCTCAATTGGCTTCAATCGATGATATTCGATGATATCTGACAATGTTAGATGCAAACTCACTCAAATATATGAGAAATGTTGAAATTCGACTTCAAGTTAGGAAGATAGACTTTGAAAATTTTCCATATTTACAAATTGACGTTGACCTCAATGGTCTTCAATCGATGTTATTCGATGATATCTGACAAAGTTAGATGCAAACTCACTCAAATATATGAGAAATGTTGAAATTCGACTTCAAATTAGGAAGATAGACTTTAAAAATTTTCCATATTTTCAAAGTGTCAGTTGACCTCAATGGGCTTCAATGGATGTTATTCGATGATATCTGACAAAGTTAGATGCAAACTCACTCAAATATATGAGAAATGTTGAAATTCGACTTTAAATTAGAAAGATAGACTTCGAAAATTTTCAATAATTACAAAGTGACAGTTGACCTCAATAGGCTTCAATCGATGTTATTCGATGATATCTGACAAAGTTAGATGCAAACTCACTCAAATATATGAGAAATGTTGAAATTCGACTTCAAATTAGGACGATAGACTTTGAAAATTTTCAATTATTTCAAAGTGACAGTTGACTTCAATGGTCTTCAATCGATGTTATTCGATATTATCTGCCAAAGTTAGATGCAAACTCAATCAAATATATGAGAAATGTTGAAATTCGACTTCAAATTAGGACGATAGACTTTGAAAATTTTCAATTATTTCAAAGTGACAGTTGACTTCAATGGTCTTCAATCGATGTTATTCGATATTATCTGCCAAAGTTAGATGCAAACTCAATCAAATATATGAGAAATGCTGACATTCGACTTCAAATTAGGAAGATAGACTTTGAAAATTTTCCATATTTTCAAAGTGACAGTTGACCTCAATAGGCTTCAATGGATGTTATTCGATGATATCTGACAAAGTTAGATGCAAAGTCACTCAAATATATGAGAAATGTTGAAATTCAACTTCAAATTAGAAAGATTGACTTCGAAAATTTTCAATTATTACAAAGTGACAGTTGACCTCAATAGGCTTCAATCGATGTTATTCGATGATATCTGACAAAGTTAGATGCAAACTCACTCAAATATATGAGAAATGTTGAAAATCGACTTCAAATTAGGAAGATAGACTTTGAAAATTTTCCATATTTTCAAAGTGACAGTTGACCTCAATGGGCTTCAATGGATGTTATTCGATGATATCTGACAAAGTTAGATGCAAACTCACTCAAATATATGAGAAATGTTGAAATTCGACTTCAAGTTAGGAAGATAGACTTTGAAAATTTTCAATTATTACAAAGTGACAGTTGACCTCAATGGACTTCAATCGATGTTATTCGATGATATCTGACAAAGTTAGATGCAAACTCACTCAAATATATGAGAAATGTTGAAATTCGACTTCAAATTAGGAAGATAGACTTTGAAAATTTTCAATTATTACAAAGTGACGTTGACCTCAATGATCTTCAATCGATGTTATTCGATGGTATCTGACAAAGTTAGATGCAAACTCACTCAAATATATGAGAAATGTTTAAATTCGACTTCAAATTAGAAAGATAGACTTTGAAAATTTTCCATATTTTCAAAGTGATAGTTGACCTCAATGGGCTTCAATGGATGTTATTCGATGATATCTGACAAAGCTAGATGCAAAGTCACTCAAATATATGAGAAATGTTGAAATTCGACTTCAAATTAGAAAGATAGACTTTGAAAATTTTCAATTAACACAAAGTGACAGTTGACCTCAATTGGCTTCAATCGATGATATTCGATGATATCTGACAATGTTAGATGCAAACTCACTCAAATATATGAGAAATGTTGAAATTCGACTTCAAGTTAGGAAGATAGACTTTGAAAATTTTCAATTATTACAAAGTGACTGTTGACCTCAATGGGCTTCAATCGATGTTATTCGATGATATCTGACAAAGTTAGATGCAAACTCACTCAAATATATGAGAAATGTTGAAATTCGACTTCAAATTAGGACGATAGACTTTGAAAATTTTCAATTATTTCAAAGTGACAGTTGACTTCAATGGTCTTCAATCGATGTTATTCGATATTATCTGCCAAAGTTAGATGCAAACTCAATCAAATATATGAGAAATGTTGAAAATCGACTTCAAATTAGAAAGATAGACTTTGAAAATTTTCCATATTTTCAAAGTGACAGTTGACCTCAATGGGCTTCAATGGATGTTATTCGATGATATCTGACAAAGTTAGATGCAAACTCACTCAAATATATGAGAAATGTTGAAATTCGACTTCAAGTTAGGAAGATAGACTTTGAAAATTTTCAATTATTACAAAGTGACTGTTGACCTCAATGGGCTTCAATCGATGTTATTCGATGATATCTGACAAAGTTAGTTGCAAACTCACTCAAATATATGAGAAATGTTGGAATTCGACTTCAAATTAGGAAGATAGACTTTGAAAATTTTCCATATTTACAAAGTGACGTTGACCTCAATGGTCTTCAATCGATGTTATTCGATGATATCTGACAAAGTTAGATGCAAACTCACTCAAATATATGAGAAATGTTGAAAATCGACTTCAAATTAGAAAGATAGACTTTGAAAATTTTCCTTATTTTCAAAGTGACAGTTGACCTCAATGGGCTTCAATGGATGTTATTCGATGATATCTGACAAAGTTAGATGCAAACTCACTCAAATATATGAGAAATGTTGAAATTCGACTTCAAGTTAGGAAGATAGACTTTGAAAATTTTCAATTATTACAAAGTGACTGTTGACCTCAATGGGCTTCAATCGATGTTATTCGATGATATCTGACAAAGTTAGTTGCAAACTCACTCAAATATATGAGAAATGTTGGAATTCGACTTCAAATTAGGAAGATAGACTTTGAAAATTTTCAATTATTACAAAGTGGCGTTGACCTTAATGGGCCTCAATCGATGTTATTCGATGATATCTGACAAAGTTAGATGCAAACTCACTCAAATATATGAGAAATGTTGAAATTCGACTTCAAATTAGAAAGATAGACTTTGAAAATTTTCCATATTTTCAAAGTGACAGTTGACCTCAATGGTCTTCAATCGATGTTATTCGATGATATCTGACAAAGTTAGATGCAAACTTACTCAAATATATGAGAAATGTTGAAATTCGACTTCAAATTAGGAAGATAGACTTTGAAAATTTTCCATATTTTCAAAGTGACAGTTGACCTCAATGGGCTTCAATGGATGTTATTCGATGATATCTGACAAAATTAGATGCAAACTCACTCAAATATATGAGAAATGTTGAAATTCGACTTCAAATTAGAAAGATAGACTTCGAAAATTTTCAATTATTACTAAGTGACAGTTGACCTCAATAGGCTTCAATCGATGTTATTCGATGATATCTGACAAAGTTAGATGCAAACTCACTCAAATATATGAGAAATGTTGAAAATCGACTTCAAATTAGAAAGATAGACTTTGAAAATTTTCCATATTTTCAAAGTGACAGTTGACCTCAATGGGCTTCAATGGATGTTATTCGATGATATCTGACAAAGTTAGATGCAAACTCACTCAAATATATGAGAAATGTTGAAATTCGACTTCAAGTTAGGAAGATAGACTTTGAAAATTTTCAATTATTACAAAGTGACAGTTGACCTCAATGGACTTCAATCGATGTTATTCGATGATATCTGACAAAGTTAGATGCAAACTCACTCAAATATATGAGAAATGTTGAAATTCGACTTCAAATTAGGAAGATAGACTTTGAAAATTTTCAATTATTACAAAGTGACGTTGACCTCAATGGTCTTCAATCGATGTTATTCGATGGTATCTGACAAAGTTAGATGCAACCTCACTCAAATATATGAGAAATGTTTAAATTCGACATCAAATTAGAAAGATAGACTTTGAAAATTTTCCATATTTTCAAAGTGATAGTTGACCTCAATGGGCTTCAATGGATGTTATTCGATGATATCTGACAAAGCTAGATGCAAAGTCACTCAAATATATGAGAAATGTTGAAATTCGACTTCAAATTAGAAAGATAGACTTTGAAAATTTTCAATTAACACAAAGTGACAGTTGACCTCAATTGGCTTCAATCGATGATATTCGATGATATCTGACAATGTTAGATGCAAACTCACTCAAATATATGAGAAATGTTGAAATTCGACTTCAAGTTAGGAAGATAGACTTTGAAAATTTTCAATTATTACAAAGTGACTGTTGACCTCAATGGGCTTCAATCGATGTTATTCGATGATATCTGACAAAGTTAGATGCAAACTCACTCAAATATATGAGAAATGTTGAAATTCGACTTCAAATTAGGACGATAGACTTTGAAAATTTTCAATTATTTCAAAGTGACAGTTGACTTCAATGGTCTTCAATCGATGTTATTCGATATTATCTGCCAAAGTTAGATGCAAACTCAATCAAATATATGAGAAATGTTGAAAATCGACTTCAAATTAGAAAGATAGACTTTGAAAATTTTCAATTATTACAAAGTGACAGTTGACCTCAATTGGCTTCAATCGATGATATTCGATGATATCTGACAATGTTAGATGCAAACTCACTCAAATATATGAGAAATGTTGAAATTCGACTTCAAGTTAGGAAGATAGACTTTGAAAATTTTCAATTATTACAAAGTGACTGTTGACCTCAATGGGCTTCAATCGATGTTATTCGATGATATCTGACAAAGTTAGATGCAAACTCACTCAAATATATGAGAAATGTTGAAATTCGACTTCAAATTAGGACGATAGACTTTGAAAATTTTCAATTATTTCAAAGTGACAGTTGACTTCAATGGTCTTCAATCGATGTTATTCGATATTATCTGCCAAAGTTAGATGCAAACTCACTCAAATATATGAGAAATGTTGAAATTCGACTTCAAATTAGGACGATAGACTTTGAAAATTTTCCATATTTTCAAAGTGACAGTTGACCTCAATGGGCTTCAATGGATGTTATTCGATGATATCTGACAAAGTTAGATGCAAACTCACTCAAATATATGAGAAATGTTGGAATTCGACTTCAAGTTAGGAAGATAGACTTTGAAAATTTTCAATTATTACAAAGTGACAGTTGACCTCAATAGGCTTCAATCGATGTTATTCGATGATATCTGACAAAGTTAGATGCAAACTCACTCAAATATATGAGAAATGTTGAAATTCGACTTCAAATTAGGAAGATGGACTTTGAAAATTTTCAATTATTACAAAGTGACGTTGACCTCAATGGTCTTCAATCGATGTTATTCGATGATATCTGACAAAGTTAGATGCAAACTCACTCAAATATATGAGGAATGTTGAAAATCGACTTCAAATTAGGAAGATAGACTTTGAAAATTTTCAATTAACACAAAGTGACAGTTGACCTCAATTGGCTTCAATCGATGATATTCGATGATATCTGACAAAGTTAGATGAAAACTCACTCAAATATATGAGAAATGTTGAAATTCGACTTCAAATTAGGAAGATGGACTTTGAAAATTTTCAATTATTACAAAGTGACAGTTGACCTCAATGGGCTTCAATCGATGTTATTCGATGATATCTGACAAATTAAGATGCAAACTCACTCAAATATATGAGAAATGTTGGAATTCGACTTCAAATTAGAAAGATAGACTTCGAAAATTTTCAATAATTACAAAGTGACAGTTGACCTCAATAGGCTTCAATCGATGTTATTCGATGATATCTGACAAAGTTAGATGCAAACTCACTCAAATATATGAGAAATGTTGAAATTCGACTTCAAATTAGGACGATAGACTTTGAAAATTTTCAATTATTTCAAAGTGACAGTTGACCTCAATGGTCTTCAATCGATGTTATTCGATATTATCTGCCAAAGTTAGATGCAAACTCAATCAAATATATGAGAAATGCTGACATTCGACTTCAAATTAGGAAGATAGACTTTGAAAATTTTCCATATTTTCAAAGTGACAGTTGACCTCAATGGGCTTCAATGGATGTTATTCGATGATATCTGACAAAGTTAGATGCAAAGTCACTCAAATATATGAGAAATGTTGAAATTCGGCTTTAAATTAGAAAGATAGACTTCGAAAATTTTCAATTATTACAAAGTGACAGTTGACCTCAATAGGCTTCAATCGATGTTATTCGATGATATCTGACGAAGTTAGATGCAAACTCACTCAAATATATGAGAAATGTTGAAAATCGACTTCAAATTAGGAAGATAGACTTTGAAAATTTTCCATATTTACAAAGTGACGTTGACCTCAATGGTCTTCAATCGATGTTATTCGATGATATCTGACAAAGTTAGATGCAAACTCACTCAAATATATGAGAAATGTTGAAATTCGACTTCAAATTAGAAAGATAGACTTTGAAAATTTTCCATATTTTCAAAGTGACAGTTGACCTCAATGGGCTTCAATGGATGTTATTCGATGATATCTGCCAAAGTTAGATGCAAACTCAATCAAATATATGAGAAATGCTGACATTCGACTTCAAATTAGGAAGATAGACTTTGAAAATTTTCCATATTTTCAAAGTGACAGTTGACCTCAATGGGCTTCAATGGATGTTATTCGATGATATCTGACAAAGTTAGATGCAAAGTCACTCAAATATATGAGAAATGTTGAAATTCGACTTTAAATTAGAAAGATAGACTTCGAAAATTTTCCATATTTACAAAGTGACGTTGACCTCAATGGTCTTCAATCGATGTTATTCGATGATATCTGACAAAGTTAGATGCAAACTCACTCAAATATATGAGAAATGTTGAAAATCGACTTCAAATTAGGAAGATAGACTTTGAAAATTTTCCATATTTACAAAGTGACGTTGACCTCAATGGTCTTCAATCGATGTTATTCGATGATATCTGACAAAGTTAGATGCAAACTCACTCAAATATATGAGAAATGTTGAAATTCGACTTCAAATTAGAAAGATAGACTTCGAAAATTTTCAATTATTACAAAGTGACAGTTGACCTCAATAGGCTTCAATCGATGTTATTCGATGATATCTGACAAAGTTAGATGCAAACTCACTCAAATATATGAGAAATGTTGAAAATCGACTTCAAATTAGGAAGATAGACTTTGAAAATTTTCCATATTTACAAAGTGACGTTGACCTCAATGGTCTTCAATCGATGTTATTCGATGATATCTGACAAAGTTAGATGCAAACTCACTCAAATATATGAGAAATGTTGAAATTCGACTTCAAATTAGAAAGATAAACTTCGAAAATTTTCAATTATTACAAAGTGACAGTTGACCTCAATAGGCTTCAATCGATGTTATTCGATGATATCTGACAAAGTTAGATGCAAACTCACTCAAATATATGAGAAATGTTGAAAATCGACTTCAAATTAGGAAGATAGACTTTGAAAATTTTCCATATTTACAAAGTGACGTTGACCTCAATGGTCTTCAATCGATGTTATTCGATGATATCTGACAAAGTTAGATGCAAACTCACTCAAATATATGAGAAATGTTGAAAATCGACTTCAAATTAGAAAGATAGACTTTGAAAATTTTCCATATTTTCAAAGTGACAGTTGACCTCAATGGGCTTCAATGGATGTTATTCGATGATATCTGACAAAGTTAGATGCAAATTCACTCAAATATATGAGAAATGTTGAAATTCGACTTCAAGTTAGGAAGATAGACTTTGAAAATTTTCAATTCTTACAAAGTGACAGTTGACCTCAATGGGCTTCAATCGATGTTATTCGATGATATCTGACAAAGTTAGATGCAAACTCACTCAAATATATGAGAAATGTTGAAATTCGACTTCAAATTAGAAAGATAGACTTTGAAAATTTTCAATTATTACAAAGTGACAGTTGACCTCAATGGGCTTCAATGGATGTTATTCGATGATATCTGACAAAGTTAGATGCAAACTCACTCAAATATATGAGAAATGTTGAAATTCGACTTCAAATTAGAAAGATAGACTTCGAAAATTTTCAATTATTACAAAGTGACAGTTGACCTCAATAGGCTTCAATCGATGTTATTCGATGATATCTGACAAAGTTAGATGCAAACTCACTCAAATATATGAGAAATGTTGAAAATCGACTTCAAATTAGGAAGATAGACTTTGAAAATTTTCCATATTTACAAAGTGACGTTGACCTCAATGGTCTTCAATCGATGTTATTCGATGATATCTGACAAAGTTAGATGCAAACTCACTCAAATATATGAGAAATGTTGAAAATCGACTTCAAATTAGAAAGATAGACTTTGAAAATTTTCCATATTTTCAAAGTGACAGTTGACCTCAATGGGCTTCAATGGATGTTATTCGATGATATCTGACAAAGTTAGATGCAAATTCACTCAAATATATGAGAAATGTTGAAATTCGACTTCAAGTTAGGAAGATAGACTTTGAAAATTTTCAATTATTACAAAGTGACAGTTGACCTCAATGGGCTTCAATCGATGTTATTCGATGATATCTGACAAAGTTAGATGCAAACTCACTCAAATATATGAGAAATGTTGAAATTCGACTTCAAATTAGAAAGATAGACTTTGAAAATTTTCAATTATTACAAAGTGACAGTTGACCTCAATGGGCTTCAATCGATGTTAATCGATGATATCTGACAAAGTTAGATGCAAACTCACTCAAATATATGAGAGATGTTGAAATTCGACTTCAAATTAGGAAGATAGACTTTTAAAATTTTCCATATTTACAAAGTGACGTTGACCTCAATGGTCTTCAATCGATGTTATTCGATGATATCTGACAAAGTTGGATGCGAACTCACTCAAATATATGAGAAATGTTGAAAATCGACTTTAATTAGAAAGATAGACTTTGAAAATTTTCAATTAACACAAAGTGACAGTTGACCTCAATTGCTTCAATCGATGATATTCGATGATATCTGACAATGTTAGATGCAAACTCACTCAAATATATGAGAAATGTTGAAATTCGACTTCAAGTTAGGAAGATAGACTTTGAAAATTTTCAATTATTACAAAGTGACTGTTGACCTCAATGGGCTTCAATCGATGTTATTCGATGATATCTGACAAAGTTAGATGCAAACTCACTCAAATATATGAGAAATGTTGAAATTCGACTTCAAATTAGGAAGATAGACTTTGAAAATTTTCAATTATTACAAAGTGACAGTTGACCTCAATGGGCTTCCATCGATGTTATTCGATGATATCTGACAAAGTTAGATGCAAACTCACTCAAATATATGAGAAATGTTGAAATTCGACTTCAAATTAGAAAGATAGACTTCGAAAATTTTCAATTATTACAAAGTGACAGTTGACCTCAATAGGCTTCAATCGATGATATTCGATGATATCTGACAATGTTAGATGCAAACTCACTCAAATATATGAGAAATGTTGAAATTCGACTTCAAGTTAGGAAGATAGACTTTGAAAATTTTCCATATTTACAAAATGACGTTGACGTCAATGGTCTTCAATCGATGTTATTCGATGATATCTGACAAAGTTAGATGCAAACTCACTCAAATATATGAGAAATGTTGAAAATCGACTTCAAATTAGAAAGATAGACTTTGAAAATTTTCCATATTTTCAGAGTGACAGTTGACCTCAATGGGCTTCAATGGATGTTATTCGATGATATCTGACAAAGTTAGATGCAAATTCACTCAAATATATGAGAAATGTTGAAATTCGACTTCAAGTTAGGAAGATAGACTTTGAAAATTTTCAATTATTACAAAGTGACAGTTGACCTCAATGGGCTTCAATCGATGTTATTCGATGATATCTGACAAAGTTAGATGCAAACTCACTCAAATATATGAGAAATGTTGAAATTCGACTTCAAATTAGAAAGATAGACTTTGAAAATTTTCAATTATTACAAAGTGACAGTTGACCTCAATGGGCTTCAATGGATGTTATTCGATGATATCTGACAAAGTTAGATGCAAACTCACTCAAATATATGAGAAATGTTGAAATTCGACTTCAAATTAGAAAGATAGACTTCGAAAATTTTCAATTATTACAAAGTGACAGTTGACCTCAATAGGCTTCAATCGATGTTATTCGATGATATCTGACAAAGTTAGATGCAAACTCACTCAAATATATGAGAAATGTTGAAAATCGACTTCAAATTAGGAAGATAGACTTTGAAAATTTTCCATATTTACAAAGTGACGTTGACCTCAATGGTCTTCAATCGATGTTATTCGATGATATCTGACAAAGTTAGATGCAAACTCACTCAAATATATGAGAAATGTTGAAAATCGACTTCAAATTAGAAAGATAGACTTTGAAAATTTTCCATATTTTCAAAGTGACAGTTGACCTCAATGGGCTTCAATGGATGTTATTCGATGATATCTGACAAAGTTAGATGCAAATTCACTCAAATATATGAGAAATGTTGAAATTCGACTTCAAGTTAGGAAGATAGACTTTGAAAATTTTCAATTATTACAAAGTGACAGTTGACCTCAATGGGCTTCAATCGATGTTATTCGATGATATCTGACAAAGTTAGATGCAAACTCACTCAAATATATGAGAAATGTTGAAATTCGACTTCAAATTAGAAAGATAGACTTTGAAAATTTTCAATTATTACAAAGTGACAGTTGACCTCAATGGGCTTCAATCGATGTTAATCGATGATATCTGACAAAGTTAGATGCAAACTCACTCAAATATATGAGAGATGTTGAAATTCGACTTCAAATTAGGAAGATAGACTTTCAAAATTTTCCATATTTACAAAGTGACGTTGACCTCAATGGTCTTCAATCGATGTTATTCGATGATATCTGACAAAGTTGGATGCGAACTCACTCAAATATATGAGAAATGTTGAAAATCGACTTTAATTAGAAAGATAGACTTTGAAAATTTTCAATTAACACAAAGTGACAGTTGACCTCAATTGCTTCAATCGATGATATTCGATGATATCTGACAATGTTAGATGCAAACTCACTCAAATATATGAGAAATGTTGAAATTCGACTTCAAGTTAGGAAGATAGACTTTGAAAATTTTCAATTATTACAAAGTGACTGTTGACCTCAATGGGCTTCAATCGATGTTATTCGATGATATCTGACAAAGTTAGATGCAAACTCACTCAAATATATGAGAAATGTTGAAATTCGACTTCAAATTAGGAAGATAGACTTTGAAAATTTTCAATTATTACAAAGTGACAGTTGACCTCAATGGGCTTCCATCGATGTTATTCGATGATATCTGACAAAGTTAGATGCAAACTCACTCAAATATATGAGAAATGTTGAAATTCGACTTCAAATTAGAAAGATAGACTTCGAAAATTTTCAATTATTACAAAGTGACAGTTGACCTCAATAGGCTTCAATCGATGATATTCGATGATATCTGACAATGTTAGATGCAAACTCACTCAAATATATGAGAAATGTTGAAATTCGACTTCAAGTTAGGAAGATAGACTTTGAAAATTTTCCATATTTACAAAATGACGTTGACGTCAATGGTCTTCAATCGATGTTATTCGATGATATCTGACAAAGTTAGATGCAAACTCACTCAAATATATGAGAAATGTTGGAATTCGACTTCAAATTAGGAAGATAGACTTTGAAAATTTTCAATTATTACAAAGTGGCGTTGACCTTAATGGGCTTCAATCGATGTTATTCGATGATATCTGACAAATTAAGATGCAAACTCACTCAAATATATGAGAAATGTTGGAATTCGACTTCAAATTAGAAAGATAGACTTCGAAAATTTTCAATATTTACAAAGTGACGTTGACCTCAATGGTCTTCAATCGATGTTATTCGATGATATCTGACAAAGTTAGATGCAAACTCACTCAAATATATGAGAAATGTTGAAAATCGACTTCAAATTAGGAAGATAGACTTTGAAAATTTTCCATATTTACAAAGTGACGTTGACCTCAATGGTCTTCAATCGATGTTATTCGATGATATCTGACAAAGTTAGATGCAAATTCACTCAAATATATGAGAAATGTTGAAATTCGACTTCAAATTAGGAAGATAGACTTTGAAAATTTTCAATTAACACAAAGTGACAGTTGACCTCAATGGGCTTCAATCGATGTTATTCGATGATATCTGACAAAGTTAGATGCAAACTCACTCAAATATATGAGAAATGTTGAAATTCGACTTCAAATTAGGAAGATAGACTTTGAAAATTTTCAATTATTACAAAGTGACGTTGACCTCAATGGTCTTCAATCGATGTTATTCGATGGTATCTGACAAAGTTAGATGTAAACTCACTCAAATATATGAGAAATGTTGAAATTCGACTTCAAATTAGAAAGATAGACTTCGAAAATTTTCAATTATTACAAAGTGACAGTTGACCTCAATAGGCTTCAATCGATGTTATTCGATGATATCTGACAAAGTTAGATGCAAACTCACTCAAATATATGAGAAATGTTGAAAATCGACTTCAAATTAGGAAGATGGACTTTGAAAATTTTCCATATTTACAAAGTGACGTTGACCTCAATGGTCTTCAATCGATGTTATTCGATGATATCTGACAAAGTTAGATGCAAACTCACTCAAATATATGAGAAATGTTGAAAATCGACTTCAAATTAGAAAGATAGACTTTGAAAATTTTCCATATTTTCAAAGTGACAGTTGACCTCAATGGGCTTCAATGGATGTTATTCGATGATATCTGACAAAGTTAGATGCAAATTCACTCAAATATATGAGAAATGTTGAAATTCGACTTCAAGTTAGGAAGATAGACTTTGAAAATTTTCAATTATTACAAAGTGACAGTTGACCTCAATGGGCTTCAATCGATGTTATTCGATGATATCTGACAAAGTTAGATGCAAACTCACTCAAATATATGAGAAATGTTGAAATTCGACTTCAAATTAGAAAGATAGACTTTGAAAATTTTCAATTATTACAAAGTGACAGTTGACCTCAATGGGCTTCAATGGATGTTATTCGATGATATCTGACAAAGTTAGATGCAAACTCACTCAAATATATGAGAAATGTTGAAATTCGACTTCAAATTAGAAAGATAGACTTCGAAAATTTTCAATTATTACAAAGTGACAGTTGACCTCAATAGGCTTCAATCGATGTTATTCGATGATATCTGACAAAGTTAGATGCAAACTCACTCAAATATATGAGAAATGTTGAAAATCGACTTCAAATTAGGAAGATAGACTTTGAAAATTTTCCATATTTACAAAGTGACGTTGACCTCAATGGTCTTCAATCGATGTTATTCGATGATATCTGACAAAGTTAGATGCAAACTCACTCAAATATATGAGAAATGTTGAAAATCGACTTCAAATTAGAAAGATAGACTTTGAAAATTTTCCATATTTTCAAAGTGACAGTTGACCTCAATGGGCTTCAATGGATGTTATTCGATGATATCTGACAAAGTTAGATGCAAATTCACTCAAATATATGAGAAATGTTGAAATTCGACTTCAAGTTAGGAAGATAGACTTTGAAAATTTTCAATTATTACAAAGTGACAGTTGACCTCAATGGGCTTCAATCGATGTTATTCGATGATATCTGACAAAGTTAGATGCAAACTCACTCAAATATATGAGAAATGTTGAAATTCGACTTCAAATTAGAAAGATAGACTTTGAAAATTTTCAATTATTACAAAGTGACAGTTGACCTCAATGGGCTTCAATCGATGTTAATCGATGATATCTGACAAAGTTAGATGCAAACTCACTCAAATATATGAGAGATGTTGAAATTCGACTTCAAATTAGGAAGATAGACTTTTAAAATTTTCCATATTTACAAAGTGACGTTGACCTCAATGGTCTTCAATCGATGTTATTCGATGATATCTGACAAAGTTGGATGCGAACTCACTCAAATATATGAGAAATGTTGAAAATCGACTTTAATTAGAAAGATAGACTTTGAAAATTTTCAATTAACACAAAGTGACAGTTGACCTCAATTGCTTCAATCGATGATATTCGATGATATCTGACAATGTTAGATGCAAACTCACTCAAATATATGAGAAATGTTGAAATTCGACTTCAAGTTAGGAAGATAGACTTTGAAAATTTTCAATTATTACAAAGTGACTGTTGACCTCAATGGGCTTCAATCGATGTTATTCGATGATATCTGACAAAGTTAGATGCAAACTCACTCAAATATATGAGAAATGTTGAAATTCGACTTCAAATTAGGAAGATAGACTTTGAAAATTTTCAATTATTACAAAGTGACAGTTGACCTCAATGGGCTTCCATCGATGTTATTCGATGATATCTGACAAAGTTAGATGCAAACTCACTCAAATATATGAGAAATGTTGAAATTCGACTTCAAATTAGAAAGATAGACTTCGAAAATTTTCAATTATTACAAAGTGACAGTTGACCTCAATAGGCTTCAATCGATGATATTCGATGATATCTGACAATGTTAGATGCAAACTCACTCAAATATATGAGAAATGTTGAAATTCGACTTCAAGTTAGGAAGATAGACTTTGAAAATTTTCCATATTTACAAAATGACGTTGACGTCAATGGTCTTCAATCGATGTTATTCGATGATATCTGACAAAGTTAGATGCAAACTCACTCAAATATATGAGAAATGTTGGAATTCGACTTCAAATTAGGAAGATAGACTTTGAAAATTTTCAATTATTACAAAGTGGCGTTGACCTTAATGGGCTTCAATCGATGTTATTCGATGATATCTGACAAATTAAGATGCAAACTCACTCAAATATATGAGAAATGTTGGAATTCGACTTCAAATTAGAAAGATAGACTTCGAAAATTTTCAATATTTACAAAGTGACGTTGACCTCAATGGTCTTCAATCGATGTTATTCGATGATATCTGACAAAGTTAGATGCAAACTCACTCAAATATATGAGAAATGTTGAAAATCGACTTCAAATGAGGAAGATAGACTTTGAAAATTTTCCATATTTACAAAGTGACGTTGACCTCAATGGTCTTCAATCGATGTTATTCGATGATATCTGACAAAGTTAGATGCAAATTCACTCAAATATATGAGAAATGTTGAAATTCGACTTCAAATTAGGAAGATAGACTTTGAAAATTTTCAATTAACACAAAGTGACAGTTGACCTCAATGGGCTTCAATCGATGTTATTCGATGATATCTGACAAAGTTAGATGCAAACTCACTCAAATATATGAGAAATGTTGAAATTCGACTTCAAATTAGGAAGATAGACTTTGAAAATTTTCAATTATTACAAAGTGACGTTGACCTCAATGGTCTTCAATCGATGTTATTCGATGGTATCTGACAAAGTTAGATGCAAACTCACTCAAATATATGAGAAATGTTGAAATTCGACTTCAAATTAGAAAGATAGACTTCGAAAATTTTCAATTATTACAAAGTGACAGTTGACCTCAATAGGCTTCAATCGATGTTATTCGATGATATCTGACAAAGTTAGATGCAAACTCACTCAAATATATGAGAAATGTTGAAAATCGACTTCAAATTAGGAAGATGGACTTTGAAAATTTTCCATATTTACAAAGTGACGTTGACCTCAATGGTCTTCAATCGATGTTATTCGATGATATCTGACAAAGTTAGATGCAAACTCACTCAAATATATGAGAAATGTTGAAAATCGACTTCAAATTAGAAAGATAGACTTTGAAAATTTTCAATTAACACAAAGTGACAGTTGACATCAATTGGCTTCAATAGATGATATTCGATGATATCTGACAATGTTAGATGCAAATTCACTCAAATATATGAGAAATGTTGAAATTCGACTTCAAGTTAGGAAGATAGACTTTGAAAATTTTCAATTATTACAAAGTGACAGTTGACCTCAATGGGCTTCAATCGATGTTATTCGATGATATCTGACAAAGTTAGATGCAAACTCACTCAAATATATGAGAAATGTTGAAATTCGACTTCAAATTAGAAAGATAGACTTCGAAAATTTTCAATTATTACAAAGTGACAGTTGACCTCAATGGGCTTGAATCGATGTTATTCGATGATATCTGACAAAGTTAGATGCAAACTCACTCAAATATATGAGAAATGTTGAGAATCGACTTCAAATTAGGAAGATAGACTTTGAAAATTTTCAATTAGTACAAAGTGGAGTTGACCTTAATGGGCTTCAATCGATGTTATTCGATGATATCTGACAAATTAAGATGCAAACTCACTCAAATATATGAGAAATGTTGGAATTCGACTTCAAATTAGAAAGATAGACTTCGAAAATTTTCCATATTTACAAAGTGACGTTGACCTCAATGGTCTTCAATCGATGTTATTCGATGATATCTGACAAAGTTAGATGCAAACTCACTCAAATATATGAGAAATGTTGAAAATCGACTTCAAATTAGGAAGATAGACTTTGAAAATTTTCCATATTTACAAAGTGACGTTGACCTCAATGGTCTTCAATCGATGTTATTCGATGATATCTGACAAAGTTAGATGCAAATTCACTCAAATATATGAGAAATGTTGAAATTCGACTTCAAATTAGGAAGATAGACGTTGAAAATTTTCAATTAACACAAAGTGACAGTTGACCTCAATGGGCTTCAATCGATGTTATTCGATGATATCTGACAAAGTTAGATGCAAACTCACTCAAATATATGAGAAATGTTGAAATTCGACTTCAAATTAGGAAGATAGACTTTGAAAATTTTCAATTATTACAAAGTGACGTTGACCTCAATGGTCTTCAATCGATGTTATTCGATGGTATCTGACAAAGTTAGATGCAAACTCACTCAAATATATGAGAAATGTTGAAATTCGACTTCAAATTAGAAAGATAGACTTCGAAAATTTTCAATTATTACAAAGGGACAGTTGACCTCAATAGGCTTCAATCGATGTTATTCGATGATATCTGACAAAGTTAGATGCAAACTCACTCAAATATATGAGAAATGTTGAAAATCGACTTCAAATTAGGAAGATAGACTTTGAAAATTTTCAATTAACACAAAGTGACAGTTGACCTCAATTGGCTTCAATCGATGTTATTCGATGATATCTGACAAAGTTAGATGCAAACTCACTCAAATATATGAGAAATTCTGAAATTCGACTTCAAATTAGGAAGATAGACTTTGAAAATTTTCCATATTTACAAAGTGACGTTGACCTCAATGGTCTTCAATCGATGTTATTCGATGATATCTGACAAAGTTAGATGCAAATTCACTCAAATATATGAGAAATGTTGAAATTCGACTTCAAATTAGGAAGATAGACTTTGAAAATTTTCAATTAACACAAAGTGACAGTTGACCTCAATGGGCTTCAATCGATGTTATTCGATGATATCTGACAAAGTTAGATGCATACTCACTCAAATATATGAGAAATGTTGAAATTCGACTTCAAATTAGGAAGATAGACTTTGAAAATTTTCAATTATTACAAAGTGACGTTGACCTCAATGGTCTTCAATCGATGTTATTCGATGGTATCTGACAAAGTTAGATGCAAACTCACTCAAATATATGAGAAATGTTGAGATTCGACTTCAAATTAGAAAGATAGACTTCGAAAATTTTCAATTATTACAAAGTGACAGTTGACCTCAATAGGCTTCAATCGATGTTATTCGATGATATCTGACAAAGTTAGATGCAAACTCACTCAAATATATGAGAAATGTTGAAAATCGACTTCAAATTAGGAAGATGGACTTTGAAAATTTTCCATATTTACAAAGTGACGTTGACCTCAATGGTCTTCAATCGATGTTATTCGATGATATCTGACAAAGTTAGATGCAAACTCACTCAAATATATGAGAAATGTTGAAATTCGACTTCAAATTAGGAAGATAGATTTTGAAAATTTTCAATTAACACAAAGTAACAGTTGACCTCAATGGGCTTCAATCGATGTTATTCGATGATATCTGACAAAGTTAGATGCAAACTCACTCAAATATATGAGAAATGTTGAAATTCGACTTCAAGTTAGGAAGATAGACTTTGAAAATTTTCAATTATTACAAAGTGACAGTCGACCTCAATAGGCTTCAATCGATGATATTCGATGATATCTGACAATGTTAGATGCAAACTCACTCAAATATATGAGAAATGTTGAAAATCGACTTTAATTAGAAAGATAGACTTTGAAAATTTTCAATTAACACAAAGTGACAGTTGACCTCAATTGCTTCAATCGATGATATTCGATGATATCTGACAATGTTAGATGCAAACTCACTCAAATATATGAGAAATGTTGAAATTCGACTTCAAGTTAGGAAGATAGACTTTGAAAATTTTCAATTATTACAAAGTGACTGTTGACCTCAATGGGCTTCAATCGATGTTATTCGATGATATCTGACAAAGTTAGATGCAAACTCACTCAAATATATGAGAAATGTTGAAATTCGACTTCAAATTAGGAAGATAGACTTTGAAAATTTTCAATTATTACAAAGTGACAGTTGACCTCAATGGGCTTCCATCGATGTTATTCGATGATATCTGACAAAGTTAGATGCAAACTCACTCAAATATATGAGAAATGTTGAAATTCGACTTCAAATTAGAAAGATAGACTTCGAAAATTTTCAATTATTACAAAGTGACAGTTGACCTCAATAGGCTTCAATCGATGATATTCGATGATATCTGACAATGTTAGATGCAAACTCACTCAAATATATGAGAAATGTTGAAATTCGACTTCAAGTTAGGAAGATAGACTTTGAAAATTTTCCATATTTACAAAATGACGTTGACGTCAATGGTCTTCAATCGATGTTATTCGATGATATCTGACAAAGTTAGATGCAAACTCACTCAAATATATGAGAAATGTTGGAATTCGACTTCAAATTAGGAAGATAGACTTTGAAAATTTTCAATTATTACAAAGTGGCGTTGACCTTAATGGGCTTCAATCGATGTTATTCGATGATATCTGACAAATTAAGATGCAAACTCACTCAAATATATGAGAAATGTTGGAATTCGACTTCAAATTAGAAAGATAGACTTCGAAAATTTTCAATATTTACAAAGTGACGTTGACCTCAATGGTCTTCAATCGATGTTATTCGATGATATCTGACAAAGTTAGATGCAAACTCACTCAAATATATGAGAAATGTTGAAAATCGACTTCAAATTAGGAAGATAGACTTTGAAAATTTTCCATATTTACAAAGTGACGTTGACCTCAATGGTCTTCAATCGATGTTATTCGATGATATCTGACAAAGTTAGATGCAAATTCACTCAAATATATGAGAAATGTTGAAATTCGACTTCAAATTAGGAAGATAGACTTTGAAAATTTTCAATTAACACAAAGTGACAGTTGACCTCAATGGGCTTCAATCGATGTTATTCGATGATATCTGACAAAGTTAGATGCAAACTCACTCAAATATATGAGAAATGTTGAAATTCGACTTCAAATTAGGAAGATAGACTTTGAAAATTTTCAATTATTACAAAGTGACGTTGACCTCAATGGTCTTCAATCGATGTTATTCGATGGTATCTGACAAAGTTAGATGCAAACTCACTCAAATATATGAGAAATGTTGAAATTCGACTTCAAATTAGAAAGATAGACTTCGAAAATTTTCAATTATTACAAAGTGACAGTTGACCTCAATAGGCTTCAATCGATGTTATTCGATGATATCTGACAAAGTTAGATGCAAACTCACTCAAATATATGAGAAATGTTGAAAATCGACTTCAAATTAGGAAGATGGACTTTGAAAATTTTCCATATTTACAAAGTGACGTTGACCTCAATGGTCTTCAATCGATGTTATTCGATGATATCTGACAAAGTTAGATGCAAACTCACTCAAATATATGAGAAATGTTGAAAATCGACTTCAAATTAGAAAGATAGACTTTGAAAATTTTCAATTAACACAAAGTGACAGTTGACATCAATTGGCTTCAATAGATGATATTCGATGATATCTGACAATGTTAGATGCAAATTCACTCAAATATATGAGAAATGTTGAAATTCGACTTCAAGTTAGGAAGATAGACTTTGAAAATTTTCAATTATTACAAAGTGACAGTTGACCTCAATGGGCTTCAATCGATGTTATTCGATGATATCTGACAAAGTTAGATGCAAACTCACTCAAATATATGAGAAATGTTGAAATTCGACTTCAAATTAGAAAGATAGACTTCGAAAATTTTCAATTATTACAAAGTGACAGTTGACCTCAATGGGCTTGAATCGATGTTATTCGATGATATCTGACAAAGTTAGATGCAAACTCACTCAAATATATGAGAAATGTTGAGAATCGACTTCAAATTAGGAAGATAGACTTTGAAAATTTTCAATTAGTACAAAGTGGAGTTGACCTTAATGGGCTTCAATCGATGTTATTCGATGATATCTGACAAATTAAGATGCAAACTCACTCAAATATATGAGAAATGTTGGAATTCGACTTCAAATTAGAAAGATAGACTTCGAAAATTTTCCATATTTACAAAGTGACGTTGACCTCAATGGTCTTCAATCGATGTTATTCGATGATATCTGACAAAGTTAGATGCAAACTCACTCAAATATATGAGAAATGTTGAAAATCGACTTCAAATTAGGAAGATAGACTTTGAAAATTTTCCATATTTACAAAGTGACGTTGACCTCAATGGTCTTCAATCGATGTTATTCGATGATATCTGACAAAGTTAGATGCAAATTCACTCAAATATATGAGAAATGTTGAAATTCGACTTCAAATTAGGAAGATAGACGTTGAAAATTTTCAATTAACACAAAGTGACAGTTGACCTCAATGGGCTTCAATCGATGTTATTCGATGATATCTGACAAAGTTAGATGCAAACTCACTCAAATATATGAGAAATGTTGAAATTCGACTTCAAATTAGGAAGATAGACTTTGAAAATTTTCAATTATTACAAAGTGACGTTGACCTCAATGGTCTTCAATCGATGTTATTCGATGGTATCTGACAAAGTTAGATGCAAACTCACTCAAATATATGAGAAATGTTGAAATTCGACTTCAAATTAGAAAGATAGACTTCGAAAATTTTCAATTATTACAAAGGGACAGTTGACCTCAATAGGCTTCAATCGATGTTATTCGATGATATCTGACAAAGTTAGATGCAAACTCACTCAAATATATGAGAAATGTTGAAAATCGACTTCAAATTAGGAAGATAGACTTTGAAAATTTTCAATTAACACAAAGTGACAGTTGACCTCAATTGGCTTCAATCGATGTTATTCGATGATATCTGACAAAGTTAGATGCAAACTCACTCAAATATATGAGAAATTCTGAAATTCGACTTCAAATTAGGAAGATAGACTTTGAAAATTTTCCATATTTACAAAGTGACGTTGACCTCAATGGTCTTCAATCGATGTTATTCGATGATATCTGACAAAGTTAGATGCAAATTCACTCAAATATATGAGAAATGTTGAAATTCGACTTCAAATTAGGAAGATAGACTTTGAAAATTTTCAATTAACACAAAGTGACAGTTGACCTCAATGGGCTTCAATCGATGTTATTCGATGATATCTGACAAAGTTAGATGCAAACTCACTCAAATATATGAGAAATGTTGAAATTCGACTTCAAATTAGGAAGATAGACTTTGAAAATTTTCAATTATTACAAAGTGACGTTGACCTCAATGGTCTTCAATCGATGTTATTCGATGGTATCTGACAAAGTTAGATGCAAACTCACTCAAATATATGAGAAATGTTGAGATTCGACTTCAAATTAGAAAGATAGACTTCGAAAATTTTCAATTATTACAAAGTGACAGTTGACCTCAATAGGCTTCAATCGATGTTATTCGATGATATCTGACAAAGTTAGATGCAAACTCACTCAAATATATGAGAAATGTTGAAAATCGACTTCAAATTAGGAAGATGGACTTTGAAAATTTTCCATATTTACAAAGTGACGTTGACCTCAATGGTCTTCAATCGATGTTATTCGATGATATCTGACAAAGTTAGATGCAAACTCACTCAAATATATGAGAAATGTTGAAATTCGACTTCAAATTAGGAAGATAGATTTTGAAAATTTTCAATTAACACAAAGTAACAGTTGACCTCAATGGGCTTCAATCGATGTTATTCGATGATATCTGACAAAGTTAGATGCAAACTCACTCAAATATATGAGAAATGTTGAAATTCGACTTCAAGTTAGGAAGATAGACTTTGAAAATTTTCAATTATTACAAAGTGACAGTCGACCTCAATAGGTTTCAATCGATGTTATTCGATGATATCTGACAAAGTTAGATGCAAACTCACTCAAATATATGAGAAATTCTGAAATTCGACTTCAAATTAGGAAGATAGACTTCGAAAATTTTCAATTATTACAAAGTGACAGTTGACCTTAATTGGCTTCAATCGATGTTATTCGATTATATCTGAAAAAGTTACATGCAAACTCACTCAAATATATGAGAAATGTTGAAATTCGACTTCAAATTAGGAAGATAGATTTTGAAAATTTTCAATTAACACAAAGTAACAGTTGACCTCAATGGGCTTCAATGGATTTTAACGATGATATCTGACAAAGTTAGATGCAAACTCACTCAAATATATGAGAAATGTTGAAA
Source organism: Diorhabda sublineata (assembly GCF_026230105.1). Classification (NCBI taxonomy): domain Eukaryota; kingdom Metazoa; phylum Arthropoda; class Insecta; order Coleoptera; family Chrysomelidae; genus Diorhabda; species Diorhabda sublineata. The sequence continues at coordinate 62,574 of NW_026614188.1, forward strand.
TTCGACTTCAAATTAGGGAGATAGACTTTGAAAATTTTCCATATTTTCAAAGTGACAGTTGACCTCAATGGTCTTCAATCGATGTTATTCGATGATATCTGACAAAGTTAGATGCAAACTCACTCAAATATATGAGAAATGTTGAAATTCGACTTCAAGTTAGGAAGATAGACTTTGAAAATTTTCAATTATTACAAAGTGACAGTTGACCTCAACGAGCTTCAAAGGATGTTATTCGATGATATCTGACAAAGTTAGATGCAAACTCACTCAAATATATGAGAAATGTTGAAATTCGACTTCAAGTTAGGGAGATGGACTCTGAAAATTTTCCATATTTTCAAAGTGACAGTTGACCTCAATGGTCTTCAATCGATGTTATTCGATGATATCTGAGAAAGTTAGATGGAAACTCACTCAAATATATGAGAAATGTTGAAATTCGACTTCAAGTTAGGAAGATAGACTTTGAAAATTTTCAATTATTACAAAGTGACAGTTGACCTCAATGAGCTTCAATGGATGTTATTCGATGATATCTGACAAATTAAGATGCAAACTCACTCAAATATATGAGAAATGTTGGAATTCGACTTCAAATTAGGAAGATAGACTTTGAAAATTTTCCATATTTACAAAGTGACAGTTGACCTCAAGGGGCTCTAATGGATGTTATTCGATGATATGTGACAAAGTTAGATGCAAACTCACTCAAATATATGAGAAATGTTGAAATTCGACTTCAAATTAGGAAGATAGACTTTGAAAATTTTCAATTATTACAAAGTGACAGTTGACCTCAATAGGCTTCAATGGATGTTATTCGATGATATCTGACAAAGTTAGATGCAAACTCACTCAAATATATGAGAAATGTTGAAATTCGACTTCAAATTAGGAAGATAGACTTTGAAAATTTTCAATTATTACAAAGTGACAGTTGACCTCAATGGGCTTCAATCGATGTTATTCGATGATATCTGACAAATTAAGATGCAAACTCACTCAAATATATGAGAAATGTTGGAATTCGACTTCAAATTAGGAAGATAGACTTTAAAAATTTTCCATATTTTCAAAGTGACAGTTGACCTCAATGGTCTTCAATGGATGTTATTCGATGATATCTGACAAAGTTAGATGCAAACGCACTCAAATATATAAGAAATGTTGAAATTCGACTTCAAATTAGAAAGATAGACTTTGAAAATTTTCAATTATTACAAATTTACAGTTGACCCAATAGGCTTCAATCGATGTTATTCGATGATATCTGACGAAGTTAGATGCAAACTCACTTAAATATATGAGAAATGTTGAAAATCGACTTCAAATTAGGAAGATAGACTTTGAAAATTTTCAATTAACACAAAGTGACAGTTGACCTCAATTGGCTTCAATCGATGTTATTCGATTATATCTGACAAAGTTAGGTGCAAACTCACTCAAATATATGAGAAATTCTGAAATTCGACTTCAAATTAGGAAGATAGACTTTGAAAATTTTCCATATTTACAAAGTGACGTTGACCTCAATGAGCTTCAATGGATGTTATTCGATGATATCTGACAAAGTTAGATGAAAACTCACTCAAATATATGAGAAATGTTGAAATTCGACTTCAAATTGGAAGATAGACTTTGAAAATTTTCAATTATTACAAAGTGACAGTTGACCTCAATAGGCTTCAATCGATGTTATTCGATGATATCTGACAAAGTTAGATGCAAACTCACTCAAATATATGAGAAATGTTGAAATTCGACTTCAAATTAGAAAGATAGACTTCGAAAATTTTCAATTATTACAAAGTGACAGTTGACCTCAATGAGCTTCAATGGATGTTATTCGATGATATCTGACAAAGTTAGATGCAAACTCACTCAAATATATGAGAAATGTTGAAATTCGACTTCAAATTGGAAGATAGACTTTGAAAATTTTCCATATTTACAAAGTGACGTTGACCTCAATGGTCTTCAATCGATGTTATTCGATGGTATCTGACAAAGTTAGATGCAAACTCACTCAAATATATGAGAAATGTTGAAATTCGACTTCAAATTAGAAAGATAGACTTCGAAAATTTTCAATTATTACAAAGTGACAGTTGACCTCAATAGGCTTCAATCGATGTTATTCGATGATATCTGACAAAGTTAGATGCAAACTCACTCAAATATATGAGAAATGTTGAAAATCGACTTCAAATTAGGAAGATGGACTTTGAAAATTTTCCATATTTACAAAGTGACGTTGACCTCAATGGTCTTCAATCGATGTTATTCGATGATATCTGACAAAGTTAGATGCAAACTCACTCAAATATATGAGAAATGTTGAAATTCGACTTCAAATTAGGAAGATAGATTTTGAAAATTTTCAATTAACACAAAGTAACAGTTGACCTCAATGGGCTTCAATCGATGTTATTCGATGATATCTGACAAAGTTAGATGCAAACTCACTCAAATATATGAGAAATGTTGAAATTCGACTTCAAGTTAGGAAGATAGACTTTGAAAATTTTCAATTATTACAAAGTGACAGTCGACCTCAATAGGCTTCAATCGATGTTATTCGATGATATCTGACAAAGTTAGATGCAAACTCACTCAAATATATGAGAAATTCTGAAATTCGACTTCAAATTAGGAAGATAGACTTCGAAAATTTTCAATTATTACAAAGTGACAGTTGACCTTAATTGGCTTCAATCGATGTTATTCGATTATATCTGAAAAAGTTACATGCAAACTCACTCAAATATATGAGAAATGTTGAAATTCGACTTCAAATTAGGAAGATAGATTTTGAAAATTTTCAATTAACACAAAGTAACAGTTGACCTCAATGGGCTTCAATGGATTTTATTCGATGATATCTGACAAAGTTAGATGCAAACTCACTCAAATATATGAGAAATGTTGAAATTCGACTTCAAATTAGGGAGATAGACTTTGAAAATTTTCCATATTTTCAAAGTGACAATTGACCTCAATGGTCTTCAATCGATGTTATTCGATGATATCTGACAAAGTTAGATGCAAACTCACTCAAATATATGAGAAATGTTGAAATTCGACTTCAAGTTAGGAAGATAGACTTTGAAAATTTTCAATTATTACAAAGTGACAGTTGACCTCAACGAGCTTCAATGGATGTTATTCGATGATATCTGACAAAGTTAGATGCAAACTCACTCAAATATATGAGAAATGTTGAAATTCGACTTCAAGTTAGGGAGATGGACTCTGAAAATTTTCCATATTTTCAAAGTGACAGTTGACCTCAATGGTCTTCAATCGATGTTATTCGATGATATCTGAGAAAGTTAGATGGAAACTCACTCAAATATATGAGAAATGTTGAAATTCGACTTCAAGTTAGGAAGATAGACTTTGAAAATTTTCAATTATTACAAAGTGACAGTTGACCTCAATGAGCTTCAATGGATGTTATTCGATGATATCTGACAAATTAAGATGCAAACTCACTCAAATATATGAGAAATGTTGGAATTCGACTTCAAATTAGGAAGATAGACTTTGAAAATTTTCCATATTTACAAAGTGACAGTTGACCTCAAGGGGCTCTAATGGATGTTATTCGATGATATGTGACAAAGTTAGATGCAAACTCACTCAAATATATGAGAAATGTTGAAATTCGACTTCAAATTAGGAAGATAGACTTTGAAAATTTTCAATTATTACAAAGTGACAGTTGACCTCAATAGGCTTCAATGGATGTTATTCGATGATATCTGACAAAGTTAGATGCAAACTCACTCAAATATATGAGAAATGTTGAAATTCGACTTCAAATTAGGAAGATAGACTTTGAAAATTTTCAATTATTACAAAGTGACAGTTGACCTCAATGGGCTTCAATCGATGTTATTCGATGATATCTGACAAATTAAGATGCAAACTCACTCAAATATATGAGAAATGTTGGAATTCGACTTCAAATTAGGAAGATAGACTTTAAAAATTTTCCATATTTTCAAAGTGACAGTTGACCTCAATGGTCTTCAATGGATGTTATTCGATGATATCTGACAAAGTTAGATGCAAACGCACTCAAATATATAAGAAATGTTGAAATTCGACTTCAAATTAGAAAGATAGACTTTGAAAATTTTCAATTATTACAAATTTACAGTTGACCCAATAGGCTTCAATCGATGTTATTCGATGATATCTGACGAAGTTAGATGCAAACTCACTTAAATATATGAGAAATGTTGAAAATCGACTTCAAATTAGGAAGATAGACTTTGAAAATTTTCAATTAACACAAAGTGACAGTTGACCTCAATTGGCTTCAATCGATGTTATTCGATTATATCTGACAAAGTTAGGTGCAAACTCACTCAAATATATGAGAAATTCTGAAATTCGACTTCAAATTAGGAAGATAGACTTTGAAAATTTTCAATTAACACAAAGTGACAGTTGACCTCAATTGGCTTCAATCGATGTTATTCGATGATATCTGACAAAGTTAGGTGCAAACTCACTCAAATATATGAGAAATTCTGAAATTCGACTTCAAATTAGGAAGATAGACTTTGAAAATTTTCCATATTTACAAAGTGACGTTGACCTCAATGAGCTTCAATGGATGTTATTCGATGATATCTGACAAAGTTAGATGAAAACTCACTCAAATATATGAGAAATGTTGAAATTCGACTTCAAATTGGAAGATAGACTTTGAAAATTTTCAATTATTACAAAGTGACAGTTGACCTCAATAGGCTTCAATCGATGTTATTCGATGATATCTGACAAAGTTAGATGCAAACTCACTCAAATATATGAGAAATGTTGAAATTCGACTTCAAATTAGAAAGATAGACTTCGAAAATTTTCAATTATTACAAAGTGACAGTTGACCTCAATGAGCTTCAATGGATGTTATTCGATGATATCTGACAAAGTTAGATGCAAACTCACTCAAATATATGAGAAATGTTGAAATTCGACTTCAAATTAGAAAGATAGACTTCGAAAATTTTCAATTATTACAAAGTGACAGTTGACCTCAATAGGCTTCAATCGATGTTATTCGATGATATCTGACAAAGTTAGATGCAAACTCACTCAAATATATGAGAAATTCTGAAATTCGACTTCAAATTAGGAAGATAGACTTTGAAAATTTTCAATTAACACAAAGTGACAGTTGACCTCAATTGGCTTCAATCGATGTTATTCGATGATATCTGACAAAGTTAGGTGCAAACTCACTCAAATATATGAGAAATTCTGAAATTCGACTTCAAATTAGGAAGATAGACTTTGAAAATTTTCCATATTTACAAAGTGACGTTGACCTCAATGAGCTTCAATGGATGTTATTCGATGATATCTGACAAAGTTAGATGAAAACTCACTCAAATATATGAGAAATGTTGAAATTCGACTTCAAATTGGAAGATAGACTTTGAAAATTTTCAATTATTACAAAGTGACAGTTGACCTCAATAGGCTTCAATCGATGTTATTCGATGATATCTGACAAAGTTAGATGCAAACTCACTCAAATATATGAGAAATGTTGAAATTCGACTTCAAATTAGAAAGATAGACTTCGAAAATTTTCAATTATTACAAAGTGACAGTTGACCTCAATGAGCTTCAATGGATGTTATTCGATGATATCTGACAAAGTTAGATGCAAACTCACTCAAATATATGAGAAATGTTGAAATTCGACTTCAAATTAGAAAGATAGACTTCGAAAATTTTCAATTATTACAAAGTGACAGTTGACCTCAATAGGCTTCAATCGATGTTATTCGATGATATCTGACAAAGTTAGATGCAAACTCACTCAAATATATGAGAAATTCTGAAATTCGACTTCAAATTAAGAAGATAGACTTTGAAAATTTTCAATTAACACAAAGTGACAGTTGACCTCAATTGGCTTCAATCGATGTTATTCGATGATATCTGACAAAGTTAGGTGCAAACTCACTCAAATATATGAGAAATTCTGAAATTCGACTTCAAATTAGGAAGATAGACTTTGAAAATTTTCCATATTTACAAAGTGACGTTGACCTCAATGAGATTCAATGGATGTTATTCGATGATATCTGACAAAGTTAGATGAAAACTCACTCAAATATATGAGAAATGTTGAAATTCGACTTCAAATTCGAAGATAGACTTTGAAAATTTTCAATTATTACAAAGTGACAGTTGACCTCAATAGGCTTCAATCGATGTTATTCGATGATATCTGACAAAGTTAGATGCAAACTCACTCAAATATATGAGGAATGTTGAAATTCGACTTCAAATTAGAAAGATAGACTTCGAAAATTTTCAATTATTACAAAGTGACAATTGACCTCAATGAGCTTCAATGGATGTTATTCGATGATATCTGACAAAGTTAGATGCAAACTCACTCAAATATATGAGAAATGTTGAAATTCGACTTCAAATTAGAAAGATAGACTTCGAAAATTTTCAATTATTACAAAGTGACAGTTGACCTCAATAGGCTTCAATCGATGTTATTCGATGATATCTGACAAAGTTAGATGCAAACTCACTCAAATATATGAGAAATTCTGAAATTCGACTTCAAATTAGGAAGATAGACTTTGAAAATTTTCCATATTTACAGAGTGACGTTGACCTCAATGGTCTTCAATCGATGTTATTCGATGATATCTGACAAAGTTAGATGCAAACTCACTCAAATATATAAGAAATGTTGAAATTCGACTTCAAATTAGAAAGATAGACTTTGAAAATTTTCAATTAACACAAAGTGACAGTTGACCTCAATGGTCTTCAATGGATGTTATTCGATGATATCTGACAAAGTTAGATGCAAACGCACTCAAATATATAAGAAATGTTGAAATTCGACTTCAAATTAGAAAGATAGACTTCGAAAATTTTCAATTATTACAAATTGACAGTTGACCTCAATGAGCTTCAATGGATGTTAATCGATGATATCTGACAAAGTTAGATGAAAACTCACTCAAATATATGAGAAATGTTGAAATTCGACTTCAAATTGGAAGATAGACTTTGAAAATTTTCAATTATTACAAAGTGACAGTTGACCTCAATAGGCTTCAATCGATGTTATTCGATGATATCTGACAAAGTTAGATGCAAACTCACTCAAATATATGAGAAATACTGAAATTCGACTTCAAATTAGGAAGATAGACTTTGAAAATTTTCCATATTTACAAAGTGACGTTGACCTCAATGGTCTTCAATCGATGTTATTCGATGATATCTGACAAAGTTAGATGCAAACTCACTCAAATATATGAGAAATGTTGAAATTCGACTTCAAATTAGAAAGATAGACTTCGAAAATTTTCAATTATTACAAAGTGACAGTTGACCTCAATGAGCTTCAATGGATGTTATTCGATGATATCTGACAAAGTTAGATGCAAACTCACTCAAATATATGAGAAATGTTGAAATTCGACTTCAAATTAGAAAGATAGACTTCGAAAATTTTCAATTATTACAAAGTGACAGTTGACCTCAATAGGCTTCAATCGATGTTATTCGATGATATCTGACAAATTTAGATGCAAACTCACTCAAATATATGAGAAATTCTGAAATTCGACTTAAAATTAGGAAGATAGACTTTGAAAATTTTCCATATTTACAAAGTGACGTTGACCTCAATGGTCTTCAATCGATGTTATTTGATGATATCTGACAAAGTTAGAAGCAAACTCACTCAAATATATGAGAAATGTTGAAATTCGACTTCAAATTAGAAAGATAGACTTCGAAAATTTTCAATTAACACAAAGTGACAGTTGACCTCAATTGGCTTCAATCGATGTTATTCGATGATATCTGACAAAGTTATAGATGCAAACTCACTCAAATATATGAGAAATTCTGAAATTCGACTTCAAATTAGGAAGATAGACTTTGAAAATTTTCAATTATTACAAAGTGACAGTTGACCTCAATGGGCTTCAATCGATGTTATTCGATGATATCTGACAAATTAAGATGCAAACTCACTCAAATATATGAGAAATGTAGGAATTCGACTTCAAATTAGGAAGATAGACTTTAAAAATTTTCCATATTTTCAAAGTGACAGTTGACCTCAATGGTCTTCAATGGATGTTATTCGATGATATCTGACAAAGTTAGATGCAAACGCACTCAAATATATAAGAAATGTTGAAATTCGACTTCAAATTAGAAAGATAGACTTCGAAAATTTTCAATTATTACAAAGTGACAGTTGACCTCAATGAGCTTCAATGGATGTTATTCGATGATATCTGACAAAGTTAGATGCAAACTCACTCAAATATATGAGAAATGTTGAAATTCGACTTCAAATTAGAAAGATAGACTTCGAAAATTTTCAATTATTACAAAGTGACAGTTGACCTCAATGAGCTTCAATCGATGTTATTCGATGATATCTGACAAAGTTAGATGCAAACTCACTCAAATATATGAGAAATGTTGAAATTCGACTTCAAATTAGAAAGATAGACTTCGAAAATTTTCAATTATTACAAAGTGACAGTTGACCTCAATAGGCTTCAATCGATGTTATTCGATGATATCTGACAAAGTTAGATGCAAACTCACTCAAATATATGAGAAATTCTGAAATTCGACTTAAAATTAGGAAGATAGACTTTGAAAATTTTCCATATTTACAAAGTGACGTTGACCTCAATGGTCTTCAATCGATGTTATTTGATGATATCTGACAAAGTTAGAAGCAAACTCACTCAAATATATGAGAAATGTTGAAATTCGACTTCAAATTAGAAAGATAGACTTCGAAAATTTTCAATTATTACAAAGTGACAGTTGACCTCAATGAGCTTCAATCGATGTTATTCGATGATATCTGACAAAGTTAGATGCAAACTCACTCAAATATATGAGAAATGTTGAAATTCGACTTCAAATTAGAAAGATAGACTTCGAAAATTTTCAATTATTACAAAGTGACAGTTGACCTCAATAGGCTTCAATCGATGTTATTCGATGATATCTGACAAAGTTAGATGCAAACTCACTCAAATATATGAGAAATTCTGAAATTCGACTTAAAATTAGGAAGATAGACTTTGAAAATTTTCCATATTTACAAAGTGACGTTGACCTCAATGGTCTTCAATCGATGTTATTTGATGATATCTGACAAAGTTAGAAGCAAACTCACTCAAATATATGAGAAATGTTGAAATTCGACTTCAAATTAGAAAGATAGACTTCGAAAATTTTCAATTAACACAAAGTGACAGTTGACCTCAATTGGCTTCAATCGATGTTATTCGATGATATCTGACAAAGTTAGATGCAAACTCACTCAAATATATGAGAAATTCTGAAATTCGACTTCAAATTAGGAAGATAGACTTTGAAAATTTTCAATTATTACAAAGTGACAGTTGACCTCAATGGGCTTCAATCGATGTTATTCGATGATATCTGACAAATTAAGATGCAAACTCACTCAAATATATGAGAAATGTAGGAATTCGACTTCAAATTAGGAAGATAGACTTTAAAAATTTTCCATATTTTCAAAGTGACAGTTGACCTCAATGGTCTTCAATGGATGTTATTCGATGATATCTGACAAAGTTAGATGCAAACGCACTCAAATATATAAGAAATGTTGAAATTCGACTTCAAATTAGAAAGATAGACTTCGAAAATTTTCAATTATTACAAATTGACAGTTGACCTCAATAGGCTTCAATCGATGTTATTCGATGATATCTGACAAAGTTAGATGCAAACTCACTTAAATATATGAGAAATGTTGAAAATCGACTTCAAATTAGGAAGATAGACTTTGAAAATTTTCAATTTACACAAAGTGACAGTTGACCTCAATTGGCTTCAATCGATGTTATTCGATGATATCTGACAAAGTTAGATGCAAACTCACTCAAATATATGAGAAATTCTGAAATTCGACTTCAAATTAGGAAGATAGACTTTGAAAATTTTCCATATTTACAAAGTGACGTTGACCTCAATGAGCTTCAATGGATGTTAATCGATGATATCTGACAAAGTTAGATGAAAACTCACTCAAATATATGAGAAATGTTGAAATTCGACTTCAAATTGGAAGATAGACTTTGAAAATTTTCAATTATTACAAAGTGACAGTTGACCTCAATAGGCTTCAATCGATGTTATTCGATGATATCTGACAAAGTTAGATGCAAACTCACTCAAATATATGAGAAATTCTGAAATTCGACTTCAAATTAGGAAGATAGACTTTGAAAATTTTCCATATTTACAAAGTGACGTTGACCTCAATGGTCTTCAATCGATGTTATTCGATGATATCTGACAAACTTAGATGCAAACTCATTCAAATATATGAGAAATGTTGAAATTCGACTTCAAATTAGAAAGATAGACTTCGAAAATTTTCAATTATTACAAAGTGACAGTTGACCTCAATGAGCTTCAATGGATGTTATTCGATGATATCTGACAAAGTTAGATGCAAACTCACTCAAATATATGAGAAATGTTGAAATTCGACTTCAAATTAGAAAGATAGACTTCGAAAATTTTCAATTATTACAAAGTGACAGTTGACCTCAATAGGCTTCAATCGATGTTATTCGATGATATCTGACAAAGTTAGATGCAAACTCACTCAAATATATGAGAAATTCTGAAATTCGACTTCAAATTAGGAAGAAGGACTTTGAAAATTTTCCATATTTACAAAGTGACGTTGACCTCAATGGTCTTCAATCGATGTTATTTGATGATATCTGACAAAGTTAGAAGCAAACTCACTCAAATATATGAGAAATGTTGAAATTCGACTTCAAATTAGAAAGATAGACTTCGAAAATTTTCAATTATTACAAAGTGACAGTTGACCTCAATTGGCTTCAATCGATGTTATTCGATGATATCTGACAAAGTTAGATGCAAACTCACTCAAATATATGAGAAATGTTGAAAATCGACTTCAAATTAGGAAGATAGACTTTGAAAATTTTCAATTAACACAAAGTGACAGTTGACCTCAATTGGCTTCAATCGATGTTATTCGATGATATCTGACAAAGTTAGATGCAAACTCACTCAAATATATGAGAAATTCTGAAATTCGACTTCAAATTAGGAAGATAGGCTTTGAAAATTTTCAATTATTACAAAGTGACAGTTGACCTCAATGGGCTTCAATCGATGTTATTCGATGATATCTGACAAATTAAGATGCAAACTCACTCAAATATATGAGAAATGTTGAAAATCGACTTCAAATTAGGAAGATAGACTTTGAAAATTTTCAATTAACACAAAGTGACAGTTGACCTCAATTGGCTTCAATCGATGTTATTCGATGATATCTGACAAAGTTAGATGCAAACTCACTCAAATATATGAGAAATTCTGAAATTCGACTTCAAATTAGGAAGATAGACTTTAAAAATTTTCCATATTTTCAAAGTGACAGTTGACCTCAATGGTCTTCAATGGATGTTATTCGATGATATCTGACAAAGTTAGATGCAAACGCACTCAAATATATAAGAAATGTTGAAATTCGACTTCAAATTAGAAAGATAGACTTCGAAAATTTTCAATTATTACAAAGTGACAGTTGACCTCAATAGGCTTCAATCGATGTTATTCGATGATATCTGACAAAGTTAGATGCAAACTCACTTAAATATATGAGAAATGTTGAAAATCGACTTCAAATTAGGAAGATAGACTTTGAAAATTTTTAATTAACACAAAGTGACAGTTGACCTCAATTGGCTTCAATCGATGTTATTCGATGATATCTGACAAAGTTAGATGCAAACTCACTCAAATATATGAGAAATTCTGAAATTCGACTTCAAATTAGGAAGATAGACTTTAAAAATTTTCCATATTTACAAAGTGACGTTGACCTCAATGAGCTTCAATGGATGTTAATCGATGATATCTGACAAAGTTAGATGAAAACTCACTCAAATATATGAGAAATGTTGAAATTCGACTTCAAATTGGAAGATAGACTTTGAAAATTTTCAATTATTACAAAGTGACAGTTGACCTCAATAGGCTTCAATCGATGTTATTCGATGATATCTGACAAAGTTAGATGCAAACTCACTCAAATATATGAGAAATTCTGAAATTCGACTTCAAATTAGGAAGATAGACTTTGAAAATTTTCCATATTTACAAAGTGACGTTGACCTCAATGGTCTTCAATCGATGTTATTCGATGATATCTGACAAAGTTAGATGCAAACTCACTCAAATATATGAGAAATGTTGAAATTCGACTTCAAATTAGAAAGATAGACTTCGAAAATTTTCAATTATTACAAAGTGACAGTTGACCTCAATGAGCTTCAATGGATGTTATTCGATGATATCTGACAAAGTTAGATGCAAACTCACTTAAATATATGAGAAATGTTGAAATTCGACTTCAAATTAGAAAAATAGACTTCGAAAATTTTCAATTATTACAAAGTGACAGTTGACCTCAATAGGCTTCAATCGATGTTATTCGATGATATCTGACAAAGTTAGATGCAAACTCACTCAAATATATGAGAAATTCTGAAATTCGACTTCAAATTAGGAAGATAGACTTTGAAAATTTTCCATATTTACAAAGTGACGTTGACCTCAATGGTCTTCAATCGATGTTATTTGATGATATCTGACAAAGTTAGAAGCAAACTCACTCAAATATATGAGAAATGTTGAAATTCGACTTCAAATTAGAAAGATAGACTTCGAAAATTTTCAATTATTACAAAGTGACAGTTGACCTCAATGGGCTTCAATGGATGTTATTTGATGATATCTGACAAAGTTAGATGCAAACTCACTCAAATATATGAGAAATGTTGAAGTTCGACTTCAAATTAGAAAGATAGACTTCGAAAATTTTCAATTATTACAAAGTGACAGTTGACCTCAATAGGCTTCAATCGATGTTATTCGATGATATCTGACAAAGTTAGATGCAAACTCACTCAAATATATGAGAAATGTTGAAATTCGACTTCAAATTAGAAAGATAGACTTCGAAAATTTTCAATTATTACAAAGTGACAGTTGACCTCAATAGGCTTCAATCGATGTTATTCGATGATATCTGACAAAGTTAGATGCAAACTCACTCAAATATATGAGAAATTCTGAAATTCGACTTCAAATTAGGAAGATAGACTTTGAAAATTTTCCATATTTACAAAGTGACGTTGACCTCAATGGTCTTCAATCGATGTTATTTGATGATATCTGACAAAGTTAGAAGCAAACTCACTCAAATATATGAGAAATGTTGAAATTCGACTTCAAATTAGAAAGATAGACTTCGAAAATTTTCAATTATTACAAAGTGACAGTTGACCTCAATGGGCTTCAATGGATGTTATTTGATGATATCTGACAAAGTTAGATGCAAACTCACTCAAATATATGAGAAATGTTGAAATTCGACTTCAAATTAGAAAGATACACTTCGAAAATTTTCAATTATTACAAAGTGACAGTTTACCTCAATGGGCTTCCATCGATGTTATTCGATGGTATCTGACAAAGTTAGATGCAAACTCACTCAAATATATGAGAAATGTTGAAATTCGACTTCAAATTAGGAAGATAGACTTTGAAAATTTTCCATATTTTCAAAGTGACAGTTGACCTCAATGGGCTTCAATCGATGTTATTCGATGATATCTGACAAAGTTAGATGCAAACTCACTCAAATATATGAGAAATGTTGAAATTCGACTTCAAATTAGAAAGATAGACTTCGAAAATTTTCAATTATTACAAAGTGACAGTTGACTTCAATGGGCTTCAATGGATGTTATTTGATGATATCTGACAAAGTTAGATGCAAACTCACTCAAATATATGAGAAATGTTGAAGTTCGACTTCAAATTAGAAAGATAGACTTCGAAAATTTTCAATTATTACAAAGTGACAGTTGACCTCAATAGGCTTCAATCGATGTTATTCGATGATATCTGACAAAGTTAGATGCAAACTCACTCAAATATATGAGAAATGTTGAAATTCGACTTCAAATTAGAAAGATAGACTTCGAAAATTTTCAATTATTACAAAGTTACAGTTGACCTCAATGAGCTTCAATGAATGTTATTCGATGATATCTGACAAAGTTAGATGCAAACTCACTCAAATATATGAGAAATGTTGAAATTCGACTTCAAATTAGAAAGATAGACTTCGAAAATTTTCAATTATTACAAAGTGACAGTTGACCTCAATAGGCTTCAATCGATGTTATTCGATGATATCTGACAAAGTTAGATGCAAACTCACTCAAATATATGAGAAATTCTGAAATTCGACTTCAAATTAGGAAGATAGACTTTGAAAATTTTCCATATTTACAAAGTGACGTTGACCTCAATGGTCTTCAATCGATGTTATTTGATGATATCTGACAAAGTTAGAAGCAAACTCACTCAAATATATGAGAAATGTTGAAATTCGACTTCAAATTAGAAAGATAGACTTCGAAAATTTTCAATTATTACAAAGTGACAGTTGACCTCAATGGGCTTCAATGGATGTTATTTGATGATATCTGACAAAGTTAGATGCAAACTCACTCAAATATATGAGAAATGTTGAAATTCGACTTCAAATTAGAAAGATAGACTTCGAAAATTTTCAATTATTACAAAGTGACAGTTTACCTCAATGGGCTTCCATCGATGTTATTCGATGGTATCTGACAAAGTTAGATGCAAACTCACTCAAATATATGAGAAATGTTGAAATTCGACTTCAAATTAGGAAGATAGACTTTGAAAATTTTCCATATTTTCAAAGTGACAGTTGACCTCAATGGGCTTCAATGGATGTTATTCGATGATATCTGACAAAGTTAGATGCAAACTCACTCAAATATATGAGAAATGTTGAAATTCGACTTCACATTAGGAAGATAGACTTTGAAAATTTTCAATTATTACATAGTGACAGTTGACCTCAATGGTCTTCAATCGATGTTATTCGATGATATCCGAGAGAGTTAGATGCAAACTCACTCAAATATATGAGAAATGTTGAAATTCGACTTCAAATTAGGAAGATAGACTTTGAAAATTTTCCATATTTACAAAGTGACGTTGACCTCAATGGTCTTCAATCGATGTTATTCGATGATATCTGACAAAGTTAGATGCAAACTCACTCAAATATATGAGAAATGTTGAAATTCGACTTCAAATTAGGAAGATAGACTTTGAAAATTTTCCATATTTACAAAGTGACGTTGACCTCAATGAGCTTCAATGGATGTTAATCGATGATATCTGACAAAGTTAGATGAAAACTCACTCAAATATATGAGAAATGTTGAAATTCGACTTCAAATTGGAAGATAGACTTTGAAAATTTTCAATTATTACAAAGTGACAGTTGACCTCAATAGGCTTCAATCGATGTTATTCGATGATATCTGACAAAGTTAGATGCAAACTCACTCAAATATATGAGAAATTCTGAAATTCGACTTCAAATTAGGAAGATAGACTTTGAAAATTTTCCATATTTACAAAGTGACGTTGACCTCAATGGTCTTCAATCGATGTTATTCGATGATATCTGACAAAGTTAGATGCAAACTCACTCAAATATATGAGAAATGTTGAGATTCGACTTCAAATTAGAAAGATAGACTTCGAAAATTTTCAATTATTACAAAGTGACAGTTGACCTCAATGAGCTTCAATGGATGTTATTCGATGATATCTGACAAAGTTAGATGCAAACTCACTCAAATATATGAGAAATGTTGAAATTCGACTTCAAATTGGAAGATAGACTTTGAAAATTTTCAATTATTACAAAGTGACAGTTGACCTCAATAGGCTTCAATCGATGTTATTCGATGATATCTGACAAAGTTAGATGCAAACTCACTCAAATATATGAGAAATTCTGAAATTCGACTTCAAATTAGGAAGATAGACTTTGAAAATTTTCCATATTTACAAAGTGACGTTGGCCTCAATGGTCTTCAATCGATGTTATTCGATGATATCTGAGAAAGTTAGATGCAAACTCACTCAAATATATGAGAAATGTTGAAATTCGACTTCAAATTAGAAAGATAGACTTCGAAAATTTTCAATTATTACAAAGTGACAGTTGACCTCAATGAGCTTCAATGGATGTTATTCGATGATATCTGACAAAGTTAGATGCAAACCCACTCAAATATATGAGAAATGTTGAAATTCGACTTCAAATTAGAAAGATAGACTTCGAAAATTTTCAATTATTACAAAGTGACAGTTGACCTCAATAGGCTTCAATCGATGTTATTCGATGATATCTGACGAAGTTAGATGCAAACTCACTCAAATATATGAGAAATTCTGAAATTCGACTTCAAATTAGGAAGATAGACTTTGAAAATTTTCCATATTTACAAAGTGACGTTGACCTCAATGGTCTTCAATCGATGTTATTTGATGATATCTGACAAAGTTAGAAGCAAACTCACTCAAATATATGAGAAATGTTGAAATTCGACTTCAAATTAGAAAGATAGACTTCGAAAATTTTCAATTATTACAAAGTGACAGTTGACCTCAATGGGCTTCAATGGATGTTATTTGATGATATCTGACAAAGTTAGATGCAAACTCACTCAAATATATGAGAAATGTTGAAAATCGACTTCAAATTAGGAAGATAGACTTTGAAAATTTTCAATTAACACAAAGTGACAGTTGACCTCAATTGGCTTCAATCGATGTTATTCGATGATATCTGACAAAGTTAGATGCAAACTCACTCATATGTATGAGAAATTCTGAAATTCGACTTCAAATTAGGAAGATAGACTTCGAAAATTTTCAATTATTACAAAGTGACAGTTGACCTCAATGGGCTTCAATCGATGTTATTCGATGATATCTGACAAATTAAGATGCAAACTCACTCAAATATATGAGAAATGTAGGAATTCGACTTCAAATTAGGAAGATAGACTTTAAAAATTTTCCATATTTTCAAAGTGACAGTTGACCTCAATGGTCTTCAATGGATGTTATTCGATGATATCTGACAAAGTTAGATGCAAACGCACTCAAATATATAAGAAATGTTGAAATTCGACTTCAAATTAGAAAGATAGACTTCGAAAATTTTCAATTATTACAAAGTGACAGTTGACCTCAATGAGCTTCAATGGATGTTATTCGATGATATCTGACAAAGTTAGATGCAAACTCACTCAAATATATGAGAAATGTTGAAATTCGACTTCAAATTAGAAAGATAGACTTCTAAAATTTTCAATTATTACAAAGTGACAGTTGACCTCAATAGGCTTCAATCGATGTTATTCGATGATATCTGACAAAGTTAGATGCAAACTCACTCAAATATATGAGAAATTCTGAAATTCGACTTCAAGTTAGGAAGATAGACTTTGAAAATTTTCCATATTTACAAAGTGACGTTGACCTCAATGGTCTTCAATCGATGTTATTTGATGATATCTGACAAAGTTAGAAGCAAACTCACTCAAATATATGAGAAATGTTGAAATTCGACTTCAAATTAGAAAGATAGACTTCGAAAATTTTCTATTATTACAAAGTGACAGTTGACCTCAATGGGCTTCAATGGATGTTATTTGATGATATCTGACAAAGTTAGATGCAAACTCACTCAAATATATGAGAAATGTTGAAATTCGACTTCAAATTAGAAAGATAGACTTCGAAAATTTTCAATTATTACAAAGTGACAGTTGACCTCAATGGGCTTCCATCGATGTTATTCGATGATATCTGACAAAGTTAGATGCAAACTCACTCAAATATATGAGAAATGTTGAAATTCGACTTCAAATTAGGAAGATAGACTTTGAAAATTTTCCATATTTTCAAAGTGACAGTTGACCTCAATAGGCTTCAATCGATGTTATTCGATGATATCTGACAAAGTTAGATGCAAACTCACTCAAATATATGAGAAATGTTGAAATTCGACTTCAAATTAGGAAGATAGACTTCGAAATTTTTCAATTATTACAAATTGACAGTTGACCTCAATAGACTTCAATCGATGTTATTCGATGATATCTGACAAAGTTAGATGCAAACTCACTTAAATATATGAGAAATGTTGAAAATCGACTTCAAATTAGGAAGATAGACTTTGAAAATTTTCAATTAACACAAAGTGACAGTTGACCTCAATTGGCTTCAATCGATGTTATTCGATGATATCTGACAAAGTTAGATGCAAACTCACTCAAATATATGAGAAATTCTGAAATTCGACTTCAAATTAGGAAGATAGACTTTGAAAATTTTCAATTATTACAAAGTGACAGTTGACCTCAATGGGCTTCAATCGATGTTATTCGATGATATCTGACAAATTAAGATGCAAACTCACTCAAATATATGAGAAATTCTGAAATTCGACTTCAAATTAGGAAGATAGACTTTGAAAATTTTCCATATTTACAAAGTGACGTTGACATCAATGGTCTTCAATCGATGTTATTTGATGATAACTGACAAAGTTAGAAGCAAACTCACTCAAATATATGAGAAATGTTGAAATTCGACTTCAAATTAGAAAGATAGACTTCGAAAATTTTCAATTATTACAAAGTGACAGTTGACCTCAATGGGCTTCAATGGATGTTATTTGATGATATCTGACAAAGTTAGATGCAAACTCACTCAAATATATGAGAAATGTTGAAAATCGACTTCAAATTAGAAAGATAGACTTCGAAAATTTTCAATTATTACAAAGTGACAGTTGACCTCAATGGGCTTCAATCGATGTTATTCGATGATATCTGACAAATTAAGATGCAAACTCACTCAAATATATGAGAAATGTAGGAATTCGACTTCAAATTAGGAAGATAGACTTTAAAAATTTTCCATATTTTCAAAGTGACAGTTGACCTCAATGGTCTTCAATGGATGTTATTCGATGATATCTGACAAAGTTAGATGCAAACGCACTCAAATATATAAGAAATGTTGAAATTCGACTTCAAATTAGAAAGATAGACTTCGAAAATTTTCAATTATTACAAAGTGACAGTTGACCTCAATGAGCTTCAATGGATGTTATTCGATGATATCTGACAAAGTTAGATGCAAACTCACTCAAATATATGAGAAATGTTGAAATTCGACTTCAAATTAGAAAGATAGACTTCTAAAATTTTCAATTATTACAAAGTGACAGTTGACCTCAATAGGCTTCAATCGATGTTATTCGATGATATCTGACAAAGTTAGATGCAAACTCACTCAAATATATGAGAAATTCTGAAATTCGACTTCAAGTTAGGAAGATAGACTTTGAAAATTTTCCATATTTACAAAGTGACGTTGACCTCAATGGTCTTCAATCGATGTTATTTGATGATATCTGACAAAGTTAGAAGCAAACTCACTCAAATATATGAGAAATGTTGAAATTCGACTTCAAATTAGAAAGATAGACTTCGAAAATTTTCTATTATTACAAAGTGACAGTTGACCTCAATGGGCTTCAATGGATGTTATTTGATGATATCTGACAAAGTTAGATGCAAACTCACTCAAATATATGAGAAATGTTGAAATTCGACTTCAAATTAGAAAGATAGACTTCGAAAATTTTCAATTATTACAAAGTGACAGTTGACCTCAATGGGCTTCCATCGATGTTATTCGATGATATCTGACAAAGTTAGATGCAAACTCACTCAAATATATGAGAAATGTTGAAATTCGACTTCAAATTAGGAAGATAGACTTTGAAAATTTTCCATATTTTCAAAGTGACAGTTGACCTCAATAGGCTTCAATCGATGTTATTCGATGATATCTGACAAAGTTAGATGCAAACTCACTCAAATATATGAGAAATGTTGAAATTCGACTTCAAATTAGGAAGATAGACTTCGAAATTTTTCAATTATTACAAATTGACAGTTGACCTCAATAGACTTCAATCGATGTTATTCGATGATATCTGACAAAGTTAGATGCAAACTCACTTAAATATATGAGAAATGTTGAAAATCGACTTCAAATTAGGAAGATAGACTTTGAAAATTTTCAATTAACACAAAGTGACAGTTGACCTCAATTGGCTTCAATCGATGTTATTCGATGATATCTGACAAAGTTAGATGCAAACTCACTCAAATATATGAGAAATTCTGAAATTCGACTTCAAATTAGGAAGATAGACTTTGAAAATTTTCAATTATTACAAAGTGACAGTTGACCTCAATGGGCTTCAATCGATGTTATTCGATGATATCTGACAAATTAAGATGCAAACTCACTCAAATATATGAGAAATTCTGAAATTCGACTTCAAATTAGGAAGATAGACTTTGAAAATTTTCCATATTTACAAAGTGACGTTGACATCAATGGTCTTCAATCGATGTTATTTGATGATAACTGACAAAGTTAGAAGCAAACTCACTCAAATATATGAGAAATGTTGAAATTCGACTTCAAATTAGAAAGATAGACTTCGAAAATTTTCAATTATTACAAAGTGACAGTTGACCTCAATGGGCTTCAATGGATGTTATTTGATGATATCTGACAAAGTTAGATGCAAACTCACTCAAATATATGAGAAATGTTGAAAATCGACTTCAAATTAGAAAGATAGACTTCGAAAATTTTCAATTATTACAAAGTGACAGTTGACCTCAATGGGCTTCCATCGATGTTATTCGATGATATCTGACAAAGTTAGATGCAAACTCACTCAAATATATGAGAAATGTTGAAATTCGACTTCAAATTAGGAAGATAGACTTTGAAAATTTTCCATATTTTCAAAGTGACAGTTGACCTCAATGGGCTTCAATGGATGTTATTCGATGATATCTGACAAAGTTAGATGCAAACTCACTCAAATATATGAGAAATGTTGAAATTCGACTTCAAATTAGGAAGATAGACTTCGAAATTTTTCAATTATTACAAATTGACAGTTGACCTCAATAGGCTTCAATCGATGTTAGTCGATGATATCTGACAAAGTTAGATGCAAACTCACTTAAATATATGAGAAATGTTGAAAATCGACTTCAAATTAGGAAGATAGACTTTGAAAATTTTCAATTAACACAAAGTGACAGTTGACCTCAATTGGCTTCAATCGATGTTATTCGATGATATCTGACAAAGTTAGATGCAAACTCACTCAAATATATGAGAAATTCTGAAATTCGACTTCAAATTAGGAAGATAGACTTTGAAAATTTTCAATTATTACAAAGTGACAGTTGACCTCAATGGGCTTCAATCGATGTTATTCGATGATATCTGACAAATTAAGATGCAAACTCACTCAAATATATGAGAAATGTAGGAATTCGACTTCAAATTAGGAAGATAGACTTTAAAAATTTTCCATATTTTCAAAGTGACAGTTGACCTCAATGGTCTTCAATGGATGTTATTCGATGATATCTGACAAAGTTAGATGCAAACGCACTCAAATATATAAGAAATGTTGAAATTCGACTTCAAATTAGAAAGATAGACTTCGAAAATTTTCAATTATTACAAATTGACAGTTGACCTCAATAGGCTTCAATCGATGTTATTCGATGATATCTGACAAAGTTAGATGCAAACTCACTTAAATATATGAGAAATGTTGAAAATCGACTTCAAATTAGGAAGATAGACTTTGAAAATTTTCAATTAACACAAAGTGACAGTTGACCTCAATTGGCTTCAATCGATGTTATTCGATGATATCTGACAAAGTTAGATGCAAACTCACTCAAATATATGAGAAATTCTGAAATTCGACTTCAAATTAGGAAGATAGACTTTGAAAATTTTCCATATTTACAAAGTGACGTTGACCTCAATGAGCTTCAATGGATGTTATTCGATGATATCTGACAAAGTTAGATGAAAACTCACTCAAATATATGAGAAATGTTGAAATTCGACTTCAAATTGGAAGATAGACTTTGAAAATTTTCAATTATTACAAAGTGACAGTTGACCTCAATAGGCTTCAATCGATGTTATTCGATGATATCTGACAAAGTTAGATGCAAACTCACTCAAATATATGAGAAATGTTGAAATTCGACTTCAAATTAGAAAGATAGACTTCGAAAATTTTCAATTATTACAAAGTGACAGTTGACCTCAAGGAGCTTCAATGGATGTTATTCGATGATATCTGACAAAGTTAGATGCAAACTCACTCAAATATATGAGAAATGTTGAAATTCGACTTCAAATTAGAAAGATAGACTTCGAAAATTTTCAATTATTACAAAGTGACAGTTGACCTCAATGGGCTTCAATCGATGTTATTCGATGATATCTGACAAAGTTAGATGCAAACTCACTCAAATATATGAGAAATGTTGAAATTCGACTTCAAATTAGGAAGATAGACTTTGAAAATTTTCAATTATTACAAAGTGACAGTTGACCTCAATAGGCTTCAATGGATGTTATTCGATGATATCTGACAAAGTTAGATGCAAACTCACTCAAATATATGAGAAATGTTGAAATTCGACTTCAAATTAGGAAGATAGACTTTGAAAATTTTCAATTATTACAAAGTGACAGTTGACCTCAATGCGCTTCAATAGATGTTATTCGATGATATCTGACAAATTAAGATGCAAACTCACTCAAATATATGAGAAATGTTGGAATTCGACTTCAAATTAGGAAGATAGACTTTAAAAATTTTCCATATTTTCAAAGTGACAGTTGACCTCAATGGTCTTCAATGGATGTTATTCGATGCTATCTGACAAAGTTAGATGCAAACGCACTCAAATATATAAGAAATGTTGAAATTCGACTTCAAATTAGAAAGATAGACTTCGAAAATTTTCAATTATTACAAAGTGACAGTTGACCCAATAGGCTTCAATCGATGTTATTCGATGATATCTGACAAAGTTAGATGCAAACTCACTTAAATATATGAGAAATGTTGAAAATCGACTTCAAATTAGGAAGATAGACTTTGAAAATTTTCAATTAACACAAAGTGACAGTTGACCTCAATTGGCTTCAATCGATGTTATTCGATGATATCTGACAAAGTTAGGTGCAAACTCACTCAAATATATGAGAAATTCTGAAATTCGACTTCAAATTAGGAAGATAGACTTTGAAAATTTTCCATATTTACAAAGTGGCGTTGACCTCAATGAGCTTCAATGGATGTTATTCGATGATATCTGACAAAGTTAGATGAAAACTCACTCAAATATATGAGAAATGTTGAAATTCGACTTCAAATTGGAAGATAGACTTTGAAAATTTTCAATTATTACAAAGTGACAGTTGACCTCAATAGGCTTCAATCGATGTTATTCGATGATATCTGACAAAGTTAGATGCAAACTCACTCAAATATATGAGAAATTCTGAAATTCGACTTCAAATTAGGAAGATAGACTTTGAAAATTTTCCATATTTACAAAGTGACGTTGACCTCAATGGTCTTCAATCGATGTTATTCGATGATATCTGACAAAGTTAGATGCAAACTCACTCAAATATATGAGAAATGTTGAAATTCGACTTCAAATTAGAAAGATAGACTTCGAAAATTTCCAATTATTACAAAGTGACAGTTGACCTCAATGAGCTTCAATGGATGTTATTCGATGATATCTGACAAAGTTAGATGCAAACTCACTCAAATATATGAGAAATGTTGAAATTCGACTTCAAATTAGAAAGATAGACTTCGAAAATTTTCAATTATTACAAAGTGACAGTTGACCTCAATAGGCTTCAATCGATGTTATTCGATGATATCTGAGAGAGTTAGATGCAAACTCACTCAAATATATGAGAAATGTTGAAATTCGACTTCAAATTAGGAAGATAGACTTTGAAAATTTTCCATATTTACAAAGTGACGTTGACCTCAATGGTCTTCAATCGATGTTATTTGATGATATCTGACAAAGTTAGATGCAAACTCACTCAAATATATGAGAAATGTTGAAATTCGACTTCAAATTAGAAAGATAGACTTCGAAAATTTTCAATTATTACAAAGTGACAGTTGACCTCAATGGGCTTCAATGGATGTTATTTGATGATATCTGACAAAGTTAGATGCAAACTCACTCAAATATATGAGAAATGTTGAAATTCGACTTCAAATTAGGAAGATAGACTTCGAAAATTTTCAATTATTACAAATTGACAGTTGACCTCAATTGGCTTCAATCGATGTTATTCGATGATATCTAACAAAGTTAGATGCAAACTCACTCAAATATATGAGAAATTCTGAAATTCGACTTCAAATTAGGAAGATAGACTTTGAAAATTTTCAATTATTACAAAGTGACAGTTGACCTCAATGGGCTTCAATCGATGTTATTCGATGATATCTGACAAATTAAGATGCAAACTCACTCAAATATATGAGAAATGTAGGAATTCGACTTCAAATTAGGAAGATAGACTTTAAAAATTTTCCATATTTTCAAAGTGACAGTTGACCTCAATGGTCTTCAATGGATGTTATTCGATGATATCTGACAAAGTTAGATGCAAACGCACTCAAATATGTAAGAAATGTTGAAATTCGACTTCAAATAAGAAAGATAGACTTCGAAAATTTTCAATTATTACAAATTGACAGTTGACCTCAATAGGCTTCAATCGATGTTATTCGATGATATCTGACAAAGTTAGATGCAAACTCACTTAAATATATGAGAAATGTTGAAAATCGACTTCAAATTAGGAAGATAGACTTTGAAAATTTTCAATTAACACAAAGTGACAGTTGACCTCAATTGGCTTCAATCGATGTTATTCGATGATATCTGACAAAGTTAGATGCAAACTCACTCAAATATATGAGAAATTCTGAAATTCGACTTCAAATTAGGAAAATAGACTTTGAAAATTTTCCATATTTACAAAGTGACGTTGACCTCAATGAGCTTCAATGGATGTTATTCGATGATATCTGACAAAGTTAGATGAAAACTCACTCAAATATATGAGAAATGTTGAAATTCGACTTCAAATTGGAAGATAGACTGAAAATTTTCAATTATTACAAAGTGACAGTTGACCTCAATAGGCTTCAATCGATGTTATTCGATGATATCTGACAAAGTTAGATGCAAACTCACTCAAATATATGAGAAATGTTGAAATTCGACTTCAAATTAGAAAGATAGACTTCGAAAATTTTCAATTATTACAAAGTGACAGTTGACCTCATTGAGCTTCAATGGATGTTATTCGATGATATCTGACAAAGTTAGATGCAAACTCACTCAAATATATGAGAAATGTTGAAATTCGACTTCAAATTAGAAAGATAGACTTCGAAAATTTTCAATAATTACAAAGTGACAGTTGACCTCAATAGGCTTCAATCGATGTTATTCGATGATATCTGACAAAGTTAGATGCAAACTCACTCAAATATATGAGAAATTCTGAAATTCGACTTCAAATTAGAAAGATAGACTTCGAAAATTTTCAATTATTACAAAGTGACAGTTGACCTCAATGGTCTTCAATCGATGTTATTCGATGATATCTGACAAAGTTAGATGCAAACTCACTCAAATATATGAGAAATGTTGAAATTCGACTTCAAGTTAGGAAGAGAGACTTTGAAAACTTTCCATATTTTCAAAGTGACAGTTGACCTCAATTGTCTTCAATCGATGTTATTCGATGATATCTGACAAAGTTAGATGCAAACTCACTCAAATATATGGGAAATGTTGAAATTCGACTTCAAATTAGAAAGATAGACTTCGAAAATTTTCAATTATTACAAAGTGACAGTTGACCTCAAGGAGCTTCAATGGATGTTATTCGATGATATCTGACAAAGTTAGATGCAAACTCACTCAAATATATGAGAAATGTTGAAATTCGACTTCAAATTAGAAAGATAGACTTCGAAAATTTTCAATTATTACAAAGTGACAGTTGACCTCAATGGGCTTCAATCGATGTTATTCGATGATATCTGACAAAGTTAGATGCAAACTCACTCAAATATATGAGAAATGTTGAAATTCGACTTCAAATTAGGAAGATAGACTTTGAAAATTTTCAATTATTACAAAGTGACAGTTGACCTCAATAGGCTTCAATGGATGTTATTCGATGATATCTGACAAAGTTAGATGCAAACTCACTCAAATATATGAGAAATGTTGAAATTCGACTTCAAATTAGGAAGATAGACTTTGAAAATTTTCAATTATTACAAAGTGACAGTTGACCTCAATGCGCTTCAATAGATGTTATTCGATGATATCTGACAAATTAAGATGCAAACTCACTCAAATATATGAGAAATGTTGGAATTCGACTTCAAATTAGGAAGATAGACTTTAAAAATTTTCCATATTTTCAAAGTGACAGTTGACCTCAATGGTCTTCAATGGATGTTATTCGATGCTATCTGACAAAGTTAGATGCAAACGCACTCAAATATATAAGAAATGTTGAAATTCGACTTCAAATTAGAAAGATAGACTTCGAAAATTTTCAATTATTACAAAGTGACAGTTGACCCAATAGGCTTCAATCGATGTTATTCGATGATATCTGACAAAGTTAGATGCAAACTCACTTAAATATATGAGAAATGTTGAAAATCGACTTCAAATTAGGAAGATAGACTTTGAAAATTTTCAATTAACACAAAGTGACAGTTGACCTCAATTGGCTTCAATCGATGTTATTCGATGATATCTGACAAAGTTAGGTGCAAACTCACTCAAATATATGAGAAATTCTGAAATTCGACTTCAAATTAGGAAGATAGACTTTGAAAATTTTCCATATTTACAAAGTGGCGTTGACCTCAATGAGCTTCAATGGATGTTATTCGATGATATCTGACAAAGTTAGATGAAAACTCACTCAAATATATGAGAAATGTTGAAATTCGACTTCAAATTGGAAGATAGACTTTGAAAATTTTCAATTATTACAAAGTGACAGTTGACCTCAATAGGCTTCAATCGATGTTATTCGATGATATCTGACAAAGTTAGATGCAAACTCACTCAAATATATGAGAAATTCTGAAATTCGACTTCAAATTAGGAAGATAGACTTTGAAAATTTTCCATATTTACAAAGTGACGTTGACCTCAATGGTCTTCAATCGATGTTATTCGATGATATCTGACAAAGTTAGATGCAAACTCACTCAAATATATGAGAAATGTTGAAATTCGACTTCAAATTAGAAAGATAGACTTCGAAAATTTCCAATTATTACAAAGTGACAGTTGACCTCAATGAGCTTCAATGGATGTTATTCGATGATATCTGACAAAGTTAGATGCAAACTCACTCAAATATATGAGAAATGTTGAAATTCGACTTCAAATTAGGAAGATAGACTTCGAAAATTTTCAATTATTACAAATTGACAGTTGACCTCAATTGGCTTCAATCGATGTTATTCGATGATATCTAACAAAGTTAGATGCAAACTCACTCAAATATATGAGAAATTCTGAAATTCGACTTCAAATTAGGAAGATAGACTTTGAAAATTTTCAATTATTACAAAGTGACAGTTGACCTCAATGGGCTTCAATCGATGTTATTCGATGATATCTGACAAATTAAGATGCAAACTCACTCAAATATATGAGAAATGTAGGAATTCGACTTCAAATTAGGAAGATAGACTTTAAAAATTTTCCATATTTTCAAAGTGACAGTTGACCTCAATGGTCTTCAATGGATGTTATTCGATGATATCTGACAAAGTTAGATGCAAACGCACTCAAATATGTAAGAAATGTTGAAATTCGACTTCAAATAAGAAAGATAGACTTCGAAAATTTTCAATTATTACAAATTGACAGTTGACCTCAATAGGCTTCAATCGATGTTATTCGATGATATCTGACAAAGTTAGATGCAAACTCACTTAAATATATGAGAAATGTTGAAAATCGACTTCAAATTAGGAAGATAGACTTTGAAAATTTTCAATTAACACAAAGTGACAGTTGACCTCAATTGGCTTCAATCGATGTTATTCGATGATATCTGACAAAGTTAGATGCAAACTCACTCAAATATATGAGAAATTCTGAAATTCGACTTCAAATTAGGAAAATAGACTTTGAAAATTTTCCATATTTACAAAGTGACGTTGACCTCAATGAGCTTCAATGGATGTTATTCGATGATATCTGACAAAGTTAGATGAAAACTCACTCAAATATATGAGAAATGTTGAAATTCGACTTCAAATTGGAAGATAGACTGAAAATTTTCAATTATTACAAAGTGACAGTTGACCTCAATAGGCTTCAATCGATGTTATTCGATGATATCTGACAAAGTTAGATGCAAACTCACTCAAATATATGAGAAATGTTGAAATTCGACTTCAAATTAGAAAGATAGACTTCGAAAATTTTCAATTATTACAAAGTGACAGTTGACCTCATTGAGCTTCAATGGATGTTATTCGATGATATCTGACAAAGTTAGATGCAAACTCACTCAAATATATGAGAAATGTTGAAATTCGACTTCAAATTAGAAAGATAGACTTCGAAAATTTTCAATAATTACAAAGTGACAGTTGACCTCAATAGGCTTCAATCGATGTTATTCGATGATATCTGACAAAGTTAGATGCAAACTCACTCAAATATATGAGAAATTCTGAAATTCGACTTCAAATTAGAAAGATAGACTTCGAAAATTTTCAATTATTACAAAGTGACAGTTGACCTCAATGGTCTTCAATCGATGTTATTCGATGATATCTGACAAAGTTAGATGCAAACTCACTCAAATATATGAGAAATGTTGAAATTCGACTTCAAGTTAGGAAGAGAGACTTTGAAAACTTTCCATATTTTCAAAGTGACAGTTGACCTCAATTGTCTTCAATCGATGTTATTCGATGATATCTGACAAAGTTAGATGCAAACTCACTCAAATATATGGGAAATGTTGAAATTCGACTTCAAATTAGAAAGATAGACTTCGAAAATTTTCAATTATTACAAAGTGACAGTTGAATTAGGAAGATAGACTTTAAAAATTTTCCATATTTTCAAAGTGACAGTTGACCTCAATGGTCTTCAATCGATGTTATTCGATGATATCTGACAAAGTTAGATGCAAACTCACTCAAATATATGAGAAATTCTGAAATTCGACTTCAAATTAGGAAGATAGACTTTGAAAATTTTCCATATTTACAAAGTGACGTTGACCTCAATGGTCTTCAATCGATGTTATTTGATGATATCTGACAAAGTTAGATGCAAACTCACTCAAATATATGAGAAATGTTGAAATTCGACTTCAAATTAGAAAGATAGACTTCGAAAATTTTCAATTATTACAAAGTGACAGTTGACCTCAATGGGCTTCAATGGATGTTATTTGATGATATCTGACAAAGTTAGATGCAAACTCACTCAAATATATGAGAAATGTTGAAATTCGACTTCAAATTAGGAAGATAGACTTCGAAAATTTTCAATTATTACAAATTGACAGTTGACCTCAATTGGCTTCAATCGATGTTATTCGATGATATCTAACAAAGTTAGATGCAAACTCACTCAAATATATGAGAAATTCTGAAATTCGACTTCAAATTAGGAAGATAGACTTTGAAAATTTTCAATTATTACAAAGTGACAGTTGACCTCAATGGGCTTCAATCGATGTTATTCGATGATATCTGACAAATTAAGATGCAAACTCACTCAAATATATGAGAAATGTAGGAATTCGACTTCAAATTAGGAAGATAGACTTTAAAAATTTTCCATATTTTCAAAGTGACAGTTGACCTCAATGGTCTTCAATGGATGTTATTCGATGATATCTGACAAAGTTAGATGCAAACGCACTCAAATATGTAAGAAATGTTGAAATTCGACTTCAAATAAGAAAGATAGACTTCGAAAATTTTCAATTATTACAAATTGACAGTTGACCTCAATAGGCTTCAATCGATGTTATTCGATGATATCTGACAAAGTTAGATGCAAACTCACTTAAATATATGAGAAATGTTGAAAATCGACTTCAAATTAGGAAGATAGACTTTGAAAATTTTCAATTAACACAAAGTGACAGTTGACCTCAATTGGCTTCAATCGATGTTATTCGATGATATCTGACAAAGTTAGATGCAAACTCACTCAAATATATGAGAAATTCTGAAATTCGACTTCAAATTAGGAAAATAGACTTTGAAAATTTTCCATATTTACAAAGTGACGTTGACCTCAATGAGCTTCAATGGATGTTATTCGATGATATCTGACAAAGTTAGATGAAAACTCACTCAAATATATGAGAAATGTTGAAATTCGACTTCAAATTGGAAGATAGACTGAAAATTTTCAATTATTACAAAGTGACAGTTGACCTCAATAGGCTTCAATCGATGTTATTCGATGATATCTGACAAAGTTAGATGCAAACTCACTCAAATATATGAGAAATGTTGAAATTCGACTTCAAATTAGAAAGATAGACTTCGAAAATTTTCAATTATTACAAAGTGACAGTTGACCTCATTGAGCTTCAATGGATGTTATTCGATGATATCTGACAAAGTTAGATGCAAACTCACTCAAATATATGAGAAATGTTGAAATTCGACTTCAAATTAGAAAGATAGACTTCGAAAATTTTCAATAATTACAAAGTGACAGTTGACCTCAATAGGCTTCAATCGATGTTATTCGATGATATCTGACAAAGTTAGATGCAAACTCACTCAAATATATGAGAAATTCTGAAATTCGACTTCAAATTAGAAAGATAGACTTCGAAAATTTTCAATTATTACAAAGTGACAGTTGACCTCAATGGTCTTCAATCGATGTTATTCGATGATATCTGACAAAGTTAGATGCAAACTCACTCAAATATATGAGAAATGTTGAAATTCGACTTCAAGTTAGGAAGAGAGACTTTGAAAACTTTCCATTTTTTCAAAGTGACAGTTGACCTCAATTGTCTTCAATCGATGTTATTCGATGATATCTGACAAAGTTAGATGCAAACTCACTCAAATATATGGGAAATGTTGAAATTCGACTTCAAATTAGAAAGATAGACTTCGAAAATTTTCAATTATTACAAAGTGACAGTTGAATTAGGAAGATAGACTTTAAAAATTTTCCATATTTTCAAAGTGACAGTTGACCTCAATGGTCTTCAATCGATGTTATTCGATGATATCTGACAAAGTTAGATGCAAACTCACTCAAATATATGAGAAATTCTGAAATTCGACTTCAAATTAGGAAGATAGACTTTGAAAATTTTCCATATTTACAAAGTGACGTTGACCTCAATGGTCTTCAATCGATGTTATTCGATGATATCTGAGAGAGTTAGATGCAAACTCACTCAAATATATGAGAAATGTTGAAATTCGACTTCAAATTAGGAAGATAGACTTTGAAAATTTTCAATTATTACAAAGTGACAGTTGACCTCAATAGGCTTCAATGGATGTTATTCGATGATATCTGAGAGAGTTAGATGCAAACTCACTCAAATATATGAGAAATGTTGAAATTCGACTTCAAATTAGGAAGATAGACTTTGAAAATTTTCAATTTTTACAAAGTGACAGTTGACCTCAATAGGCTTCAATGGATGTTATTCGATGATATCTGAGAGAGTTAGATGCAAACTCACTCAAATATATGAGAAATGTTGAAATTCGACTTCAAATTAGGAAGATAGACTTTGAAAATTTTCCATATTTACAAAGTGACAGTTGACCTCAAGGGGCTCTAATGGATGTTATTCGATGATATCTGACAAAGTTAGATGCAAACTCACTCAAATATATGAGAAATGTTGAAATTCGACTTCAAATTAGGAAGATAGACTTTGAAAATTTTCAATTATTACAAAGTGACAGTTGACCTGAATAGGCTTCAATGGATGTTATTCGATGATATCTGACAAAGTTAGATGCAAACTCACTCAAATATATGAGAAATGTTGAAATTCGACTTCAAATTAGGAAGATAGACTTTGAAAATTTTCAATTATTACAAAGTGACAGTTGACCTCAATGGGCTTCAATCGATGTTATTCGATGATATCTGACAAATTAAGATGCAAACTCACTCAAATATATGAGAAATGTTGGAATTCGACTTCAAATAAGGAAGATAGACTTTAAAAATTTTCCATATTTTCAAAGTGACAGTTGACCTCAATGGTCTTCAATTGATGTTATTCGATGATATCTGACAAAGTTAGATGCAAACGCACTCAAATATATAAGAAATGTTGAAATTCGACTTCAAATTAGAAAGATAGACTTTGAAAATTTTCAATTATTACAAAGTGACAGTTGATCTCAATAGGCTTCAATGGATGTTATTCGATGATATCTGACAAAGTTAGATGCAAACGCACTCAAATATATAAGAAATGTTGAAATTCGACTTCAAATTAGAAAGATAGACTTCGAAAATTTTCAATTATTACAAACTTACAGTTGACCCAATAGGCTTCAATCGATGTTATTCGATGATATCTGACAAAGTTAGATGCAAACTCACTTAAATATATGAGAAATGTTGAAAATCGACTTCAAATTAGGAAGATAGACTTTGAAAATTTTCAATTAACACAAAGTGACAGTTGACCTCAATTGGCTTCAATCGATGTTATTCGATGATATCTGACAAAGTTAGGTGCAAACTCACTCAAATATATGAGAAATTCTGAAATTCGACTTCAAATTAGGAAGATAGACTTTGAAAATTTTCCATATTTACAAAGTGACGTTGACCTCAATGAGCTTCAATGGATGTTATTCGATGATATCTGACAAAGTTGGATGAAAACTCACTCAAATATATGAGAAATGTTGAAATTCGACTTCAAATTGGAAGATAGACTTTGAAAATTTTCAATTATTACAAAGTGACAGTTGACCTCAATAGGCTTCAATCGATGTTATTCGATGATATCTGACAAAGTTAGATGCAAACTCACTCAAATATATGAGAAATTCTGAAATTCGACTTCAAATTAGGAAGATAGACTTTGAAAATTTTCCATATTTACAAAGTGACGTTGACCTCAATGGTCTTCAATCGATGTTATTCGATGATATCTGACAAAGTTAGATGCAAACTCACTCAAATATATGAGAAATGTTGAAATTCGACTTCAAATTAGAAAGATAGACTTCGAAAATTTTCAATTAATACAAAGTGACAGTTGACCTCAATGAGCTTCAATGGATGTTATTCGATGATATCTGACAAAGTTAGATGCAAACTCACTCAAATATATGAGAAATGTTGAAATTCGACTTCAAATTAGAAAGATAGACTTCGAAAATTTTCAATTATTACAAAG
This sequence comes from Diorhabda sublineata, assembly GCF_026230105.1. NCBI lineage: Eukaryota > Metazoa > Arthropoda > Insecta > Coleoptera > Chrysomelidae > Diorhabda > Diorhabda sublineata. The sequence continues at coordinate 96,030 of NW_026614188.1, forward strand.
TGACAGTTGACCTCAATAGGCTTCAATCGATGTTATTCGATGATATCTGACAAAGTTAGATGCAAACTCACTCAAATATATGAGAAATTCTGAAATTCGACTTCAAATTAGGAAGATAGACTTTGAAAATTTTCCATATTTACAAAGTGACAGTTGACCTCAAGGGGCTCTAATGGATGTTATTCGATGATATCTGACAAAGTTAGGTGCAAACTCACTCAAATATATGAGAAATTCTGAAATTCGACTTCAAATTAGGAAGATAGACTTTGAAAATTTTCCATATTTACAAAGTGACGTTGACCTCAATGAGCTTCAATGGATGTTATTCGATGATATCTGACAAAGTTAGATGAAAACTCACTCAAATATATGAGAAATGTTGGAATTCGACTTCAAATTAGGAAGATAGACTTTGAAAATTTTCAATTATTACAAAGTGACAGTTGACCTCAATAGGCTTCAATGGATGTTATTCGATGATATCTGAGAGAGTTAGATGCAAACTCACTCAAATATATGAGAAATGTTGAAATTCGACTTCAAATTAGGAAGATAGACTTTGAAAATTTTCCATATTTACAAAGTGACAGTTGACCTCAAGGGGCTCTAATGGATGTTATTCGATGATATCTGACAAAGTTAGATGCAAACTCACTCAAATATATGAGAAATGTTGAAATTCGACTTCAAATTAGGAAGATAGACTTTGAAAATTTTCAATTATTACAAAGTGACAGTTGACCTCAATAGGCTTCAATGGATGTTATTCGATGATATCTGAGAGAGTTAGATGCAAACTCACTCAAATATATGAGAAATGTTGAAATTCGACTTCAAATTAGGAAGATAGACTTTGAAAATTTTCCATATTTACAAAGTGACAGTTGACCTCAAGGGGCTCTAATGGATGTTATTCGATGATATCTGACAAAGTTAGATGCAAACTCACTCAAATATATGAGAAATGTTGAAATTCGACTTCAAATTAGGAAGATAGACTTTGAAAATTTTCAATTATTACAAAGTGACAGTTGACCTCAATGGGCTTCAATCGATGTTATTCGATGATATCTGACAAATTAAGATGCAAACTCACTCAAATATATGAGAAATGTTGGAATTCGACTTCAAATTAGGAAGATAGACTTTAAAAATTTTCCATATTTTCAAAGTGACAGTTGACCTCAATGGTCTTCAATTGATGTTATTCGATGATATCTGACAAAGTTAGATGCAAACTCACTCAAATATATGAGAAATGTTGAAATTCGACTTCAAATTAGGAAGATAGACTTTGAAAATTTTCCATATTTACAAAGTGACAGTTGACCTCAAGGGGCTCTAATGGATGTTATTCGATGATATCTGACAAAGTTAGATGCAAACTCACTCAAATATATGAGAAATGTTGAAATTCGACTTCAAATTAGAAAGATAGACTTCGAAAATTTTCAATTATTACAAATTTACAGTTGACCCAATAGGCTTCAATCGATGTTATTCGATGATATCTGACAAAGTTAGATGCAAACTCACTTGAATATATGAGAAATGTTGAAAATCGACTTCAAATTAGGAAGATAGACTTTGAAAATTTTCAATTAACACAAAGTGACAGTTGACCTCAATTGGCTTCAATCGATGTTATTCGATGATATCTGACAAAGTTAGGTGCAAACTCACTCAAATATATGAGAAATTCTGAAATTCGACTTCAAATTAGGAAGATAGACTTTGAAAATTTTCCATATTTACAAAGTGACGTTGACCTCAATGAGCTTCAATGGATGTTATTCGATGATATCTGACAAAGTTAGATGAAAACTCACTCAAATATATGAGAAATGTTGAAATTCGACTTCAAATTGGAAGATAGACTTTGAAAATTTTCAATTATTACAAAGTGACAGTTGACCTCAATAGGCTTCAATCGATGTTATTCGATGATATCTGACAAATTAAGATGCAAACTCACTCAAATATATGAGAAATTCTGAAATTCGACTTCAAATTAGGAAGATAGACTTTGAAAATTTTCCATATTTACAAAGTGACGTTGACCTCAATGGTCTTCAATCGATGTTATTCGATGATATCTGACAAAGTTAGATGCAAACTCACTCAAATATATGAGAAATGTTGAAATTCGACTTCAAATTAGAAAGATAGACTTCGAAAATTTTCAATTATTACAAAGTGACAGTTGACCTCAATGAGCTTCAATGGATGTTATTCGATGATATCTGACAAAGTTAGATGCAAACTCACTCAAATATATGAGAAATGTTGAAATTCGACTTCAAATTAGAAAGATAGACTTCGAAAATTTTCAATTATTACAAAGTGACAGTTGACCTCAATAGGCTTCAATCGATGTTATTCGATGATATCTGACAAAGTTAGATGCAAACTCACTCAAATATATGAGAAATTCTGAAATTCGACTTCAAATTACGAAGATAGACTTTGAAAATTTTCCATATTTACAAAGTGACGTTGACCTCAATGAGCTTCAATGGATGTTATTCGATGATATCTGACAAAGTTAGATGAAAACTCACTCAAATATATGAGAAATGTTGAAATTCGACTTCAAATTGGAAGATAGACTTTGAAAATTTTCCATATTTACAAAGTGACGTTGACCTCAATGGTCTTCAATCGATGTTATTCGATGATATCTGACAAAGTTAGATGCAAACTCACTCAAATATATGAGAAATTCTGAAATTCGACTTCAAATTGGAAGATAGACTTTGAAAATTTTCCATATTTACAAAGTGACGTTGACCTCAATGGTCTTCAATCGATGTTATTCGATGATATCTGACAAAGTTAGATGCAAACTCACTCAAATATATGAGAAATGTTGAAATTCGACTTCAAATTAGAAAGATAGACTTCGAAAATTTTCAATTATTACAAAGTGACAGTTGACCTCAATGAGCTTCAATGGATGTTATTCGATGATATCTGACAAAGTTAGATGCAAACTCACTCAAATATATGAGAAATTCTGAAATTCGACTTCAAATTAGGAAGATAGACTTTGAAAATTTTCCATATTTACAAAGTGACGTTGACCTCAATGGTCTTCAATCGATGTTATTCGATGATATCTGACAAAGTTAGATGCAAACTCACTCAAATATATGAGAAATGTTGAAATTCGACTTCAAATTAGAAAGGTAGACTTCGAAAATTTTCAATTATTACAAAGTGACAGTTGACCTCAATGAGCTTCAATGGATGTTATTCGATGATATCTGACAAAGTTAGATGCAAACTCACTCAACTATATGAGAAATGTTGAAATTCGACTTCAAATTAGAAAGATAGACTTCGAAAATTTTCAATTATTACAAAGTGACAGTTGACCTCAATAGGCTTCAATCGATGTTATTCGATGATATCTGACAAAGTTAGATGCAAACTCACTCAAATATATGAGAAATTCTGAAATTCGACTTCAAATTAGGAAGATAGACTTTGAAAATTTTCCATATTTACAAAGTGACGTTGACCTCAATGGTCTTCAATCGATGTTATTTGATGATATCTGACAAAGTTAGATGCAAACTCACTCAAATATATGAGAAATGTTGAAATTCGACTTCAAATTAGAAAGATAGACTTCGAAAATTTTCAATTATTACAAAGTGACAGTTGACCTCAATGGGCTTCAATGGATGTTATTTGATGATATCTGACAAAGTTAGATGCAAACTCACTCAAATATATGAGAAATGTTGAAATTCGACTTCAAATTAGAAAGAAAGACTTCGAAAATTTTCAATTATTACAAAGTGACAGTTGACCTCAATGGGCTTCCATCGATGTTATTCGATGATATCTGACAAAGTTAGATGCAAACTCACTCAAATATATGAGAAATGTTGAAATTCGACTTCAAATTAGGAAGATAGACTTTGAAAATTTTCCATATTTTCAAAGTGACAGTTGACCTCAATGGGCTTCAATGGATGTTATTCGATGATATCTGACAAAGTTAGATGCAAACTCACTCAAATATATGAGAAATGTTGAAATTCGACTTCAAATTAGGAAGATAGACTTCGAAAATTTTCAATTATTACAAATTGACAGTTGACCTCAATAGGCTTCAATCGATGTTATTCGATGATATCTGACAAAGTTAGATGCAAACTCACTTAAATATATGAGAAATGTTGAAAATCGACTTCAAATTAGGAAGATAGACTTTGAAAATTTTTAATTAACACAAAGTGACAGTTGACCTCAATTGGCTTCAATCGATGTTATTCGATGATATCTGACAAAGTTAGATGCAAACTCACTCAAATATATGAGAAATTCTGAAATTCGACTTCAAATTAGGAAGATAGACTTTGAAAATTTTCAATTATTACAAAGTGACAGTTGACCTCAATGGGCTTCAATCGATGTTATTCGATGATATCTGACAAATTAAGATGCAAACTCACTCAAATATATGAGAAATGTAGGAATTCGACTTCAAATTAGGAAGATAGACTTTAAAAATTTTCCATATTTTCAAAGTGACAGTTGACCTCAATGGTCTTCAATGGATGTTATTCGATGATATCTGACAAAGTTAGATGCAAACGCACTCAAATATATGAGAAATGTTGAAATTCGACTTCAAATAAGAAATATAGACTTCGAAAATTTTCAATTATTACAAATTGACAGTTGACCTCAATAGGCTTCAATCGATGTTATTCGATGATATCTGACAAAGTTAGATGCAAACTCACTTAAATATATGAGAAATGTTGAAAATCGACTTCAAATTAGGAAGATAGACTTTGAAAATTTTCAATTAACACAAAGTGACAATTGACCTCAATTGGCTTCAATCGATGTTATTCGATGATATCTGACAAAGTTAGATGAAAACTCACTCAAATATATGAGAAATGTTGAAATTCGACTTCAAATTGGAAGATAGACTGAAAATTTTCAATTATTACAAAGTGACAGTTGACCTCAATAGGCTTCAATCGATGTTATTCGATGATATCTGACAAAGTTAGATGCAAACTCACTCAAATATATGAGAAATGTTGAAATTCGACTTCAAATTAGAAAGATAGAATTCGAAAATTTTCAATTATTACAAAGTGACAGTTGACCTCAATGAGCTTCAATGGATGTTATTCGATGATATCTGACAAAGTTAGATGCAAACTCACTCAAATTTATGAGAAATGTTGAAATTCGACTTCAAATTAGAAAGATAGACTTCGAAAATTTTCAATTATTACAAAGTGACAGTTGACCTCAATAGGCTTCAATCGATGTTATTCGATGATATCTGACAAAGTTAGATGCAAACTCACTCAAATATATGAGAAATTCTGAAATTCGACTTCAAATTAGGAAGATAGACTTTGAAAATTTTCCATATTTACAAAGTGACGTTGACCTCAATGGTCTTCAATCGATGTTATTCGATGATATCTGACAAAGTTAGATGCAAACTCACTCAAATATATGAGAAATGTTGAAATTCGACTTCAAATTAGGAAGATAGACTTTGAAAATTTTCAATTATTACAAAGTGACAGTTGACCTCAATAGGCTTCAATCGATGTTATTCGATGATATCTGACAAAGTTAGATGCAAACTCACTCAAATATATGAGAAATGTTGAAATTCGACTTCAAGTTAGGGAGATAGACTTTGAAAATTTTCCATATTTTCAAAGTGACAGTTGACCTCAATGGTCTTCAATCCATGTTATACGATGATATCTGAGAAAGTTAGATGGAAACTCACTCAAATATATGAGAAATGTTGAAATTCGACTTCAAGTTAGGAAGAGAGAATTTGAAAACTTTCCATATTTTCAAAATGACAGTTGACCTCAATTGTCTTCAATCGATGTTATTCGATGATATCTGACAAAGTTGGATGCAAACTCACTCAAATATATGAGAAATGTTGAAATTCGACTTCAAATTAGAAAGATAGACTTCGAAAATTTTCAATTATTACAAAGTGACAGTTGAATTAGGAAGATAGACTTTAAAAATTTTCCATATTTTCAAAGTGACAGTTGACCTCAATGGTCTTCAATGGATGTTATTCGATGATATCTGACAAAGTTAGATGCAAACTCACTCAAATATATGAGAAATTCTGAAATTCGACTTCAAATTATGAAGATAGACTTTGAAAATTTTCCATATTTACAAAGTGACGTTGACCTCAATGGTCTTCAATCGATGTTATTTGATGATATCTGACAAAGTTAGATGCAAACTCACTCAAATATATGAGAAATGTTGAAATTCGACTTCAAACTAGAAAGATAGACTTCGAAAATTTTCAATTATTACAAAGTGACAGTTGACCTCAATGGGCTTCAATGGATGTTATTTGATGATATCTGACAAAGTTAGATGCAAACTCACTCAAATATATGAGAAATGTTGAAATTCGACTTCAAATTAGAAAGATAGACTTCGAAAATTTTCAATTATTACAAAGTGACAGTTGACCTCAATGGTCTTCAATGGATGTTATTCGATGATATCTGACAAAGTTAGATGCAAACGCACTCAAATATATAAGAAATGTTGAAATTCGACTTCAAATTAGAAAGATAGACTTCGAAAATTTTCAATTATTACAAAGTGACAGTTGAGCTCAATAGGCTTCAATCGATGTTATTCGATGATATCTGACAAAGTTAGATGCAAACTCACTCAAATATATGAGTAATGTTGAAATTCGACTTCAAATTAGGAAGATAGACTTTGAAAATTTTCAATTATTACAAAGTGACAGTTGACCTCAATAGGCTTCAATGGATGTTATTCGATGATATCTGAGAGAGTTAGATGCAAACTCACTCAAATATATGAGAAATGTTGAAATTCGACTTCAAATTAGGAAGATAGACTTTGAAAATTTTCAATTATTACAAAGTGACAGTTGACCTCAATAGGCTTCAATGGATGTTATTCGATGATATCTGACAAATTAAGATGCAAACTCACTCAAATATATGAGAAATGTTGGAATTCGACTTCAAATTAGGAAGATAGACTTTAAAAATTTTCCATATTTTCAAAGTGACAGTTGACCTCAATGGTCTTCAATGGATGTTATTCGATGATATCTGACAAAGTTAGATGCAAACGCACTCAAATATATAAGAAATGTTGAAATTCGACTTCAAATTAGAAAGATAGACTTTGAAAATTTTCAATTATTACAAAGTGACAGTTGACCTCAATAGGCTTCAATGGATGTTATTCGATGATATCTGACAAAGTTAGATGCAAACTCACTCAAATATATGAGAAATGTTGAAATTCGACTTCAAATTAGGAAGATGGACTTTGAAAATTTTCAATTATTACAAAGTGACAGTTGACCTCAATGCGCTTCAATCGATGTTATTCGATGATATCTGACAAATTAAGATGCAACTCACTCAAATATATGAGAAATGTTGGAATTCGACTTCAATTAGGAAGATAGACTTTAAAAATTTTCCATATTTTCAAAGTGACAGTTGACCTCAATGGTCTTCAATGGATGTTATTCGATGATATCTGACAAAGTTAGATGCAAACGCACTCAAATATATAAGAAATGTTGAAATTCGACTTCAAATTAGAAAGATAGACTTCGAAAATTTTCAATTAACACAAAGTGACAGTTGACCTCAATTGGCTTCAATCGATGTTATTCGATGATATCTGACAAAGTTAGGTGCAAACTCACTCAAATATATGAGAAATTCTGAAATTCGACTTCAAGTTAGGAAGAGAGACTTTGAAAATTTTCCATATTTTCAAAGTGACAGTTGACCTCAATTGTCTTCAATCGATGTTATTCGATGATATCTGACAAAATTAGATGCAAACTCACTTAAATATATGAGAAATGTTGAAATTCGACTTCAAATTAGGAAGATAGACTTCGAAACTTTTCAATTATTACAAAGTGACAGTTGACCTCAATAGGCTTCAATCGATGTTATTCGATGATATCTGACAAAGTTAGATGCAAACTCACTCAAATATATGAGAAATTCTGAAATTCGACTTCAAATTAGGAAGATAGACTTTGAAAATTTTCCATATTTACAAAGTGACGTTGACCTCAATGGGCTTCAATGGATGTTATTCGATGATATCTGACAAAATTAGATGCAAACTCACTCAAATATATGAGAAATGTTGAAATTCGACTTCAAATTAGAAAGATAGACTTCGAAAATTTTCAATTATTACAAAGTGACAGTTGACCTCAATAGGCTTCAATCGATGTTATTCGATGATATCTGACAAAGTTAGATGCAAACTCACTCAAATATATGAGAAATTCTGAAATTCGACTTCAAATTAGGAAGATAGACTTTGAAAATTTTCCATATTTACAAAGTGACGTTGACCTCAATGGTCTTCAATCGATGTTATTCGATGATATCTGACAAAGTTTGATGCAAACTCACTCAAATATATGAGAAATGTTGAAATTCGACTTCAAATTAGGAAGATAGACTTTGAAAATTTTCAATTATTACAAAGTGACAGTTGACCTCAATGGTCTTCAATCGATGTTATTCGATGATATCTGCCAAAGTTAGATGCAAACTCACTCAAATATATGAGAAATGCTGACATTCGACTTCAAATTAGGAAGATAGACTTTGAAAATTTTCCATATTTTCAAAGTGACAGTTGACCTCAATGGGCTTCAATGGATGTTATTCGATGATATCTGACAAAATTAGATGCAAACTCACTCAAATATATGAGAAATGTTTAAATTCGACTTCAAATTAGAAAGATAGACTTTGAAAATTTTCAATATTTTCAAAGTGACAGTTGACCTCAATGGACTTCAATGGATGTTATTCGATGATATCTGACAAAGTTAGATGCAAACTCACTCAAATATATGAGAAATGTTGAAATTCGACTTCAAATTAGAAAGATAGACTTCGAAAATTTTCAATTATTAGAAAGTGACGTTGACCTCAATGGTCTTCAATCGATGTTATTCGATGATATCTGACAAAGTTAGATGCAAACTCACTCAAATATATGAGAAATGTTGAAATTCGACTTCAAGTTAGGGAGATAGACTTTGAAAATTTTCCATATTTTCAAAGTGACAGTTGACCTCAATGGTCTTCAATCGATGTTATACGATGATATCTGAGAAAGTTAGATGGAAACTCACTCAAATATATGAGAAATGTTGAAATTCGACTTCAAGTTAGGAAGAGAGACTTTGAAAACTTTCCATATTTTCAAAGTGACAGTTGACCTCAATTGTTTTCAATCGATGTTATTCGATGATATCTGACAAAGTTAGATGCAAACTCACTCAAATATATGAGAAATGTTGAAATTCTACTTCAAATTAGAAAGATAGACTTCGAAAATTTTCAATTATTACAAAGTGACAGTTGAATTAGGAAGATAGACTTTAAAAATTTTCCATATTTTCAAAGTGACAGTTGACCTCAATGGTCTTCAATGGATGTTATCGATGGTATCTGACAAAGTTAGATGCAAACGGACTCAAATATATAAGAAATGTTGAAATTCGACTTCAAATTAGAAAGATAGACTTCGAAAATTCTCAATTATTACAAAGTGACAGTTGACCTCAATAGGCTTCAATCGATGTTATTCGATGATATCTGACAAAGTTAGATGCAAACTCACTTAAATATATGAGAAATGTTGAAATTCGACTTCAAATTAGGAAGATAGACTTTGAAAATTTTCAATTATTACAAAGTGACAGTTGACCTCAATGAGCTTGAATGGATGTTATTCGATGATATCTGACAAAGTTAGATGCAAACTCACTCAAATATATGAGAAATGTTGAAATTCGACTTCAAATTAGAAAGATAGACTTCGAAAATTTTCAATTATTACAAAGTGACAGTTGACCTCAATAGGCTTCAATCGATGTTATTCGATGATATCTGACAAAGTTAGATGCAAACTCACTCAAATATATGAGAAATGTTGAAAATCGACTTCAAGTTAGGAAGAGAGACTTTGAAAATTTTCCATATTTTTAAAGTGACAGTTGACCTCAATGGTCTTCAATGGATGTTATTCGATGGTATCTGAAAAAGTTAGATGCAAACGCACTCAAATATATAAGAAATGTTGAAATTCGACTTCAAATTAGAAAGATAGACTTCGAAAATTTTCAATTATTACAAAGTGACAGTTGACCTCAATAGGCTTCAATCGATGTTATTCGATGATATCTGACAAAGTTAGATGCAAACTCACTCAAATATATGAGAAATGTTGAAATTCGACTTCAAGTTAGGAAGAGAGACTTTGAAAATTTTCCATATTTTCAAAGTGACAGTTGACCTCAATTGTCTTTAATCGATGTTATTCGATGATATCTGACAAAGTTAGATGCAAACTCACTTAAATATATGAGAAATGTTGAAATTCGACTTCAAATTAGGAAGATAGACTTTGAAAATTTTCAATTATTACAAAGTGACAGTTGACCTCAATGAGCTTCAATGGATGTTATTCGATGATATCTGACAAAGTTAGATGCAAACTCACTCAAATATATGAGAAATGTTGAAATTCGACTTCAAGTTAGGGAGATAGACTTTGAAAATTTTCAATTATTACAAAGTGACAGTTGACCTCAATGGTCTTCAATCGATGTTATTCGATGATATCTGAGAGAGTTAGATGCAAACTCACTCAAATATATGAGAAATGTTGAAATTCGACTTCAAATTAGGAAGATAGACTTTGAAAATTTTCCATATTTACAAAGTGACAGTTGACCTCAAGTGGCTCTAATGGAGGTTATTCGATGATATCTGACAAAGTTAGATGCAAACGCACTCAAATATATAAGAAATGTTGAAATTCGACTTCAAATTAGGAAGATAGACTTTGAAAATTTTCAATTATTACAAAGTGACAGTTGACCTCAATAGGCTTCAATGGATGTTATTCGATGATATCTGACAAAGTTAGATGAAAACTCACTCAAATATATGAGAAATGTTGAAATTCGACTTCAAGTTAGGGAGATAGACTTTGAAAATTTTCCATATTTTCAAAGTGACAGTTGACCTCAATGGTCTTCAATCGATGTTATACGATGATATCTGAGAAAGTTAGATGGAAACTCACTCAAATATATGAGAAATGTTGAAATTCGACTTCAAGTTAGGAAGAGAGACTTTGAAAATTTTCCATATTTTCAAAGTGACAGTTGACCTCAATGGTCTTCAATCGATGTTATTCGATGATATCTGACAAAGTTAGATGCAAACTCACTCAAATATATGAGAAATGTTGAAATTCGACTTCAAATTAGAAAGATAGACTTCGAAAATTTTCAATTATTACAAAGTGACAATTGACCTCAATGGTTTTCAATCGATGTTATTCGATGATATCTGACAAAGTTAGATGCAAACTCACTCAAATATATGAGAAATGTTGAAATTCGACTTCAAATTAGGAAGATAGACTTTGAAAATTTTCCATATTTTCAAAGTGACAGTTGACCTCAATGGACTTCAATGGATGTTATTCGATGATATCTGACAAAGTTAGATGCAAACTCACTCAAATATATGAGAAATGTTGAAATTCGACTTCAAATTAGAAAGATAGACTTCGAAAATTTTCAATTATTACAAAGTGAAAGTTGACCTCAATAGGCTTCAATCGATGTTATTCCATGATATCTGACAAAGTTAGATGCAAACTCACTTAAATAAATGAGAAATGTTGAAATTCGACTTCAAATTAGGAAGATAGACTTTGAAAATTTTCAATTATTACAAAGTGACAGTTGACCTCAATGAGCTTGAATGGATGTTATTCGATGATATCTGACAAAGTTAGATGCAAACTCACTCAAATATATGAGAAATGTTGAAATTCGACTTCAAATTAGAAAGATAGGCTTCGAAAATTTTCAATTATTACAAAGTGACAGTTGACCTCAATAGGCTTCAATCGATGTTATTCGATGATATCTGACAAAGTTAGATGCAAACTCACTCAAATATATGAGAAATGTTGAAAATCGACTTCAAGTTAGGAAGAGAGACTTTGAAAATTTTCCATATTTTTAAAGTGACAGTTGACCTCAATGGTCTTCAATGGATGTTATTCGATGGTATCTGAAAAAGTTAGATGCAAACGCACTCAAATATATAAGAAATGTTGAAATTCGACTTCAAATTAGAAAGATAGACTTCGAAAATTTTCAATTATTACAAAGTGACAGTTGACCTCAATAGGCTTCAATCGATGTTATTCGATGATATCTGACAAAGTTAGATGCAAACTCACTCAAATATATGAGAAATGTTGAAATTCGACTTCAAGTTAGGAAGAGAGACTTTGAAAATTTTCCATATTTTCAAAGTGACAGTTGACCTCAATTGTCTTTAATCGATGTTATTCGATGATATCTGACAAAGTTAGATGCAAACTCACTTAAATATATGAGAAATGTTGAAATTCGACTTCAAATTAGGAAGATAGACTTTGAAAATTTTCAATTATTACAAAGTGACAGTTGACCTCAATGAGCTTCAATGGATGTTATTCGATGATATCTGACAAAGTTAGATGCAAACTCACTCAAATATATGAGAAATGTTGAAATTCGACTTCAAGTTAGGGAGATAGACTTTGAAAATTTTCAATTATTACAAAGTGACAGTTGACCTCAATGGTCTTCAATCGATGTTATTCGATGATATCTGAGAGAGTTAGATGCAAACTCACTCAAATATATGAGAAATGTTGAAATTCGACTTCAAATTAGGAAGATAGACTTTGAAAATTTTCCATATTTACAAAGTGACAGTTGACCTCAAGTGGCTCTAATGGAGGTTATTCGATGATATCTGACAAAGTTAGATGCAAACGCACTCAAATATATAAGAAATGTTGAAATTCGACTTCAAATTAGGAAGATAGACTTTGAAAATTTTCAATTATTACAAAGTGACAGTTGACCTCAATAGGCTTCAATGGATGTTATTCGATGATATCTGACAAAGTTAGATGAAAACTCACTCAAATATATGAGAAATGTTGAAATTCGACTTCAAGTTAGGGAGATAGACTTTGAAAATTTTCCATATTTTCAAAGTGACAGTTGACCTCAATGGTCTTCAATCGATGTTATACGATGATATCTGAGAAAGTTAGATGGAAACTCACTCAAATATATGAGAAATGTTGAAATTCGACTTCAAGTTAGGAAGAGAGACTTTGAAAATTTTCCATATTTTCAAAGTGACAGTTGACCTCAATGGTCTTCAATCGATGTTATTCGATGATATCTGACAAAGTTAGATGCAAACTCACTCAAATATATGAGAAATGTTGAAATTCGACTTCAAATTAGAAAGATAGACTTCGAAAATTTTCAATTATTACAAAGTGACAATTGACCTCAATGGTTTTCAATCGATGTTATTCGATGATATCTGACAAAGTTAGATGCAAACTCACTCAAATATATGAGAAATGTTGAAATTCGACTTCAAATTAGGAAGATAGACTTTGAAAATTTTCCATATTTTCAAAGTGACAGTTGACCTCAATGGACTTCAATGGATGTTATTCGATGATATCTGACAAAGTTAGATGCAAACTCACTCAAATATATGAGAAATGTTGAAATTCGACTTCAAATTAGAAAGATAGACTTCGAAAATTTTCAATTATTACAAAGTGACAGTTGACCTCAATAGGCTTCAATCGATGTTATTCGATGATATCTGACAAAGTTAGATGCAAACTCACTTAAATATATGAGAAATGTTGAAATTCGACTTCAAATTAGGAAGATAGACTTTGAAAATTTTCAATTATTACAAAGTGACAGTTGACCTCAATGAGCTTGAATGGATGTTATTCGATGATATCTGACAAAGTTATATGCAAACTCACTCAAATATATGAGAAATGTTGAAATTCGACTTCAAATTAGAAAGATAGACTTCGAAAATTTTCAATTATTACAAAGTGACAGTTGACCTCAATAGGCTTCAATCGATGTTATTCGATGATATCTGACAAAGTTAGATGCAAACTCACTCAAATATATGAGAAATGTTGAAAATCGACTTCAAGTTAGGAAGAGAGACTTTGAAAATTTTCCATATTTTTAAAGTGACAGTTGACCTCAATGGTCTTCAATGGATGTTATTCGATGGTATCTGAAAAAGTTAGATGCAAACGCACTCAAATATATAAGAAATGTTGAAATTCGACTTCATATTAGAAAGATAGACTTCGAAAATTTTCAATTATTACAAAGTGACAGTTGACCTCAATAGGCTTCAATCGATGTTATTCGATGATATCTGACAAAGTTAGATGCAAACTCACTCAAATATATGAGAAATGTTGAAATTCGACTTCAAGTTAGGAAGAGAGACTTTGAAAATTTTCCATATTTTCAAAGTGACAGTTGACCTCAATTGTCTTTAATCGATGTTATTCGATGATATCTGACAAAGTTAGATGCAAACTCACTTAAATATATGAGAAATGTTGAAATTCGACTTCAAATTAGGAAGATAGACTTTGAAAATTTTCAATTATTACAAAGTGACAGTTGACCTCAATGAGCTTCAATGGATGTTATTCGATGATATCTGACAAAGTTAGATGCAAACTCACTCAAATATATGAGAAATGTTGAAATTCGACTTCAAGTTAGGGAGATAGACTTTGAAAATTTTCAATTATTACAAAGTGACAGTTGACCTCAATGGTCTTCAATCGATGTTATTCGATGATATCTGAGAGAGTTAGATGCAAACTCACTCAAATATATGAGAAATGTTGAAATTCGACTTCAAATTAGGAAGATAGACTTTGAAAATTTTCCATATTTACAAAGTGACAGTTGACCTCAAGTGGCTCTAATGGAGGTTATTCGATGATATCTGACAAAGTTAGATGCAAACGCACTCAAATATATAAGAAATGTTGAAATTCGACTTCAAATTAGGAAGATAGACTTTGAAAATTTTCAATTATTACAAAGTGACAGTTGACCTCAATAGGCTTCAATGGATGTTATTCGATGATATCTGACAAAGTTAGATGAAAACTCACTCAAATATATGAGAAATGTTGAAATTCGACTTCAAGTTAGGGAGATAGACTTTGAAAATTTTCCATATTTTCAAAGTGACAGTTGACCTCAATGGTCTTCAATCGATGTTATACGATGATATCTGAGAAAGTTAGATGGAAACTCACTCAAATATATGAGAAATGTTGAAATTCGACTTCAAGTTAGGAAGAGAGACTTTGAAAATTTTCCATATTTTCAAAGTGACAGTTGACCTCAATGGTCTTCAATCGATGTTATTCGATGATATCTGACAAAGTTAGATGCAAACTCACTCAAATATATGAGAAATGTTGAAATTCGACTTCAAATTAGAAAGATAGACTTCGAAAATTTTCAATTATTACAAAGTGACAATTGACCTCAATGGTTTTCAATCGATGTTATTCGATGATATCTGACAAAGTTAGATGCAAACTCACTCAAATATATGAGAAATGTTGAAATTCGACTTCAAATTAGGAAGATAGACTTTGAAAATTTTCCATATTTTCAAAGTGACAGTTGACCTCAATGGACTTCAATGGATGTTATTCGATGATATCTGACAAAGTTAGATGCAAACTCACTCAAATATATGAGAAATGTTGAAATTCGACTTCAAATTAGAAAGATAGACTTCGAAAATTTTCAATTATTACAAAGTGACAGTTGACCTCAATAGGCTTCAATCGATGTTATTCGATGATATCTGACAAAGTTAGATGCAAACTCACTCAAATATATGAGAAATGTTGAAAATCGACTTCAAGTTAGGAAGAGAGACTTTGAAAATTTTCCATATTTTTAAAGTGACAGTTGACCTCAATGGTCTTCAATGGATGTTATTCGATGGTATCTGAAAAAGTTAGATGCAAACGCACTCAAATATATAAGAAATGTTGAAATTCGACTTCAAATTAGAAAGATAGACTTCGAAAATTTTCAATTATTACAAAGTGACAGTTGACCTCAATAGGCTTCAATCGATGTTATTCGATGATATCTGACAAAGTTAGATGCAAACTCACTTAAATATATGAGAAATGTTGAAATTCGACTTCAAATTAGGAAGATAGACTTTGAAAATTTTCAATTATTACAAAGTGACAGTTGACCTCAATGAGCTTCAATGGATGTTATTCGATGATATCTGACAAAGTTAGATGCAAACTCACTCAAATATATGAGAAATGTTGAAATTCGACTTCAAGTTAGGGAGATAGACTTTGAAAATTTTCAATTATTACAAAGTGACAGTTGACCTCAATGGTCTTCAATCGATGTTATTCGATGATATCTGAGAGAGTTAGATGCAAACTCACTCAAATATATGAGAAATGTTGAAATTCGACTTCAAATTAGGAAGATAGACTTTGAAAATTTTCCATATTTACAAAGTGACAGTTGACCTCAAGTGGCTCTAATGGAGGTTATTCGATGATATCTGACAAAGTTAGATGCAAACGCACTCAAATATATAAGAAATGTTGAAATTCGACTTCAAATTAGGAAGATAGACTTTGAAAATTTTCAATTATTACAAAGTGACAATTGACCTCAATAGGCTTCAATGGATGTTATTCGATGATATCTGACAAAGTTAGATGAAAACTCACTCAAATATATGAGAAATGTTGAAATTCGACTTCAAGTTAGGGAGATAGACTTTGAAAATTTTCCATATTTTCAAAGTGACAGTTGACCTCAATGGTCTTCAATCGATGTTATACGATGATATCTGAGAAAGTTAGATGGAAACTCACTCAAATATATGAGAAATGTTGAAATTCGACTTCAAGTTAGGAAGAGAGACTTTGAAAATTTTCCATATTTTCAAAGTGACAGTTGACCTCAATGGTCTTCAATCGATGTTATTCGATGATATCTGACAAAGTTAGATGCAAACTCACTCAAATATATGAGAAATGTTGAAATTCGACTTCAAATTAGAAAGATAGACTTCGAAAATTTTCAATTATTACAAAGTGACAATTGACATCAATGGTTTTCAATCGATGTTATTCGATGATATCTGACAAAGTTAGATGCAAACTCACTCAAATATATGAGAAATGTTGAAATTCGACTTCAAATTAGGAAGATAGACTTTGAAAATTTTCCATATTTTCAAAGTGACAGTTGACCTCAATGGACTTCAATGGATGTTATTCGATGATATCTGACAAAGTTAGATGCAAACTCACTCAAATATATGAGAAATGTTGAAATTCGACTTCAAATTAGAAAGATAGACTTCGAAAATTTTCAATTATTACAAAGTGACAGTTGAATTAGGAAGATAGACTTTAAAAATTTTCCATATTTTCAAAGTGACAGTTGACCTCAATGGTCTTCAATGGATGTTATTCGATGGTATCTGACAAAGTTAGATGCAAACGGACTCAAATATATAAGAAATGTTGAAATTCGACTTCAAATTAGAAAGATAGACTTCGAAAATTCTCAATTATTACAAAGTGACAGTTGACCTCAATAGGCTTCAATCGATGTTATTCGATGATATCTGACAAAGTTAGATGCAAACTCACTCAAATATATGAGAAATGTTGAAATTCGACTTCAAGTTAGGAAGAGAGACTTTGAAAATTTTCCATATTTTCAAAGTGACAGTTGACCTCAATTGTCTTCAATCGATGTTATTCGATGATATCTGACAAAGTTAGATGCAAACTCACTTAAATATATGAGAAATGTTGAAATTCGACTTCAAATTAGGAAGATAGACTTTGAAAATTTTCAATTATTACAAAGTGACAGTTGACCTCAATGAGCTTCAATGGATGTTATTCGATGACATCTGACAAAGTTAGATGCAAACTCACTCAAATATATGAGAAATGTTGAAATTCGACTTCAAATTAGAAAGATAGACTTCGAAAATTTTCAATTATTACAAAGTGACAGTTGACCTCAATAGGCTTCAATCGATGTTATTCGATGATATCTAACAAAGTTAGATGCAAACTCACTCAAATATATGAGAAATGTTGAAAATCGACTTCAAGTTAGGAAGAGAGACTTTGAAAATTTTCCATATTTTTAAAGTGACAGTTGACCTCAATGGTCTTCAATGGATGTTATTCGATGGTATCTGAAAAAGTTAGATGCAAACGCACTCAAATATATAAGAAATGTTGAAATTCGACTTCAAATTAGAAAGATAGACTTCGAAAATTTTCAATTATTACAAAGTGACAGTTGACCTCAATAGGCTTCAATCGATGTTATTCGATGATATCTGACAAAGTTAGATGCAAACTCACTCAAATATATGAGAAATGTTGAAATTCGACTTCAAGTTAGGAAGAGAGACTTTGAAAATTTTCCATATTTTCAAAGTGACAGTTGACCTCAATTGTCTTTAATCGATGTTATTCGATGATATCTGACAAAGTTAGATGCAAACTCACTCAAATATATGAGAAATGTTGAAATTCGACTTCAAATTAGAAAGATAGACTTCGAAAATTTTCAATTATTACAAAGTGACGTTGACCTCAATGGTCTTCAATCGATGTTATTCGATGATATCTGACAAAGTTAGATGCAAACTCACTCAAATATATGAGAAATGTTGAAATTCGACTTCAAGTTAGGGAGATAGACTTTGAAAATTTTCCATATTTTCGAAGTGACAGTTGACCTCAATGGTCTTCAATCGATGTTATACGATGATATCTGAGAAAGTTAGATGGAAACTCACTCAAATATATGAGAAATGTTGAAATTCGACTTCAAGTTAGGAAGAGAGACTTCGAAAATTTTCAATTATTACAAAGTGACAGTTGACCTCAATAGGCTTCAATCGATGTTATTCGATGATATCTGACAAAGTTAGATGCAAACTCACTCAAATATATGAGAAATGTTGAAATTCGACTTCAAGTTAGGAAGAGAGACTTTGAAAATTTTCCATATTTTCAAAGTGACAGTTGACCTCAATTGTCTTCAATCGATGTTATTCGATGATATCTGACAAAGTTAGATGCAAACTCACTCAAATATATGAGAAATGTTGAAATTCGACTTCAAATTAGAAAGATAGACTTCGAAAATTTTCAATTATTACAAAGTGACAGTTGACCTCAATAGGCTTCAATCGATGTTATTCGATGATATCTGACAAAGTTAGATGCGAACTCACTCAAATATATGAGAAATGTTGAAATTCGACTTCAAGTTAGGAAGAGAGACTTTGAAAATTTTCCATATTTTCAAAGTGACAGTTGACCTCAATTGTCTTCAATCGATGTTATTCGATGATATCTGACAAAGTTAGATGCAAACTCACTTAAATATATGAGAAATGTTGAAATTCGACTTCAAATTAGGAAGATAGACTTCGAAACTTTTCAATTATTACAATGTGACAGTTGACCTCAATAGGCTTCAATCGATGTTATTCGATGATATCTGACAAAGTTAGATGCAAACTCACTCAAATATATGAGAAATTCTGAAATTCGACTTCAAATTAGGAAGATAGACTTTGAAAATTTTCCATATTTACAAAGTGACGTTGACCTCAATGGGCTTCAATGGATGTTATTCGATGATATCTGACAAAATTAGATGCAAACTCACTCAAATATATGAGAAATGTTGAAATTCGACTTCAAATTAGAAAGATAGACTTCGAAAATTTTCAATTATTACAAAGTGACAGTTGACCTCAATGGGCTTCAATGGATGTTATTTGATGATATCTGACAAAGTTAGATGCAAACTCACTCAAATATATGAGAAATGTTGAAATTCGACTTCAAATTAGAAAGATAGACTTTGAAAATTTTCCATATTTTCAAAGTGACAGTTGACCTCAATGGTCTTCAATCGATGTTATTCGATGATATCTGACAAAGTTAGATGCAAACTCACTCAAATATATGAGAAATGTTGAAATTCGACTTCAAATTAGGAAGATAGACTTTGAAAATTTTCCATATTTACAAAGTGACAGTTGACCTCAAGGGGCTCTAATGGATGTTATTCGATGATATCTGACAAAGTTAGATGCAAACTCACTCAAATATATGAGAAATGCTGACATTCGACTTCAAATTAGGAAGATAGACTTTGAAAATTTTCCATATTTTCAAAGTGACAGTTGACCTCAATTGTCTTCAATCGATGTTAATCGATGATATCTGACAAAGTTAGATGCAAACTCACTTAAATATATGAGAAATGTTGAAATTCGACTTCAAATTAGGAAGATAGACTTCGAAACTTTTCAATTATTACAAAGTGACAGTTGACCTCAATAGGCTTCAATCGATGTTATTCGATGATATCTGACAAAGTTAGATGCAAACTCACTCAAATATATGAGAAATTCTGAAATTCGACTTCAAATTAGGAAGATAGACTTTGAAAATTTTCCATATTTACAAAGTGACGTTGACCTCAATGGTCTTCAATCGATGTTATTCGATGATATCTGACAAAGTTTGATGCAAACTCACTCAAATATATGAGAAATGTTGAAATTCGACTTCAAATTAGGAAGATAGACTTTGAAAATTTTCAATTATTACAAAGTGACAGTTGACCTCAATGGTCTTCAATCGATGTTATTCGATGATATCTGCCAAAGTTAGATGCAAACTCACTCAAATATATGAGAAATGCTGACATTCGACTTCAAATTAGGAAGATAGACTTTGAAAATTTTCCATATTTTCAAAGTGACAGTTGACCTCAATGGGCTTCAATGGATGTTATTCGATGATATCTGACAAAATTAGATGCAAACTCACTCAAATATATGAGAAATGTTTAAATTCGACTTCAAATTAGAAAGATAGACTTTGAAAATTTTCAATATTTTCAAAGTGACAGTTGACCTCAATGGACTTCAATGGATGTTATTCGATGATATCTGACAAAGTTAGATGCAAACTCACTCAAATATATGAGAAATGTTGAAATTCGACTTCAAATTAGAAAGATAGACTTCGAAAATTTTCAATTATTACAAAGTGACAATTGACCTCAATGGTTTTCAATCGATGTTATTCGATGATATCTGACAAAGTTAGATGCAAACTCACTCAAATATATGAGAAATGTTGAAATTCGACTTCAAATTAGGAAGATAGACTTTGAAAATTTTCCATATTTTCAAAGTGACAGTTGACCTCAATGGACTTCAATGGATGTTATTCGATGATATCTGACAAAGTTAGATGCAAACTCACTCAAATATATGAGAAATGTTGAAATTCGACTTCAAATTAGAAAGATAGACTTCGAAAATTTTCAATTATTACAAAGTGACAGTTGAATTAGGAAGATAGACTTTAAAAATTTTCCATATTTTCAAAGTGACAGTTGACCTCAATGGTCTTCAATGGATGTTATTCGATGGTATCTGACAAAGTTAGATGCAAACGGACTCAAATATATAAGAAATGTTGAAATTCGACTTCAAATTAGAAAGATAGACTTCGAAAATTCTCAATTATTACAAAGTGACAGTTGACCTCAATAGGCTTCAATCGATGTTATTCGATGATATCTGACAAAGTTAGATGCAAACTCACTCAAATATATGAGAAATGTTGAAATTCGACTTCAAGTTAGGAAGAGAGACTTTGAAAATTTTCCATATTTTCAAAGTGACAGTTGACCTCAATTGTCTTCAATCGATGTTATTCGATGATATCTGACAAAGTTAGATGCAAACTCACTTAAATATATGAGAAATGTTGAAATTCGACTTCAAATTAGGAAGATAGACTTTGAAAATTTTCAATTATTACAAAGTGACAGTTGACCTCAATGAGCTTCAATGGATGTTATTCGATGACATCTGACAAAGTTAGATGCAAACTCACTCAAATATATGAGAAATGTTGAAATTCGACTTCAAATTAGAAAGATAGACTTCGAAAATTTTCAATTATTACAAAGTGACAGTTGACCTCAATAGGCTTCAATCGATGTTATTCGATGATATCTAACAAAGTTAGATGCAAACTCACTCAAATATATGAGAAATGTTGAAAATCGACTTCAAGTTAGGAAGAGAGACTTTGAAAATTTTCCATATTTTTAAAGTGACAGTTGACCTCAATGGTCTTCAATGGATGTTATTCGATGGTATCTGAAAAAGTTAGATGCAAACGCACTCAAATATATAAGAAATGTTGAAATTCGACTTCAAATTAGAAAGATAGACTTCGAAAATTTTCAATTATTACAAAGTGACAGTTGACCTCAATAGGCTTCAATCGATGTTATTCGATGATATCTGACAAAGTTAGATGCAAACTCACTCAAATATATGAGAAATGTTGAAATTCGACTTCAAGTTAGGAAGAGAGACTTTGAAAATTTTCCATATTTTCAAAGTGACAGTTGACCTCAATTGTCTTTAATCGATGTTATTCGATGATATCTGACAAAGTTAGATGCAAACTCACTCAAATATATGAGAAATGTTGAAATTCGACTTCAAATTAGAAAGATAGACTTCGAAAATTTTCAATTATTACAAAGTGACGTTGACCTCAATGGTCTTCAATCGATGTTATTCGATGATATCTGACAAAGTTAGATGCAAACTCACTCAAATATATGAGAAATGTTGAAATTCGACTTCAAGTTAGGGAGATAGACTTTGAAAATTTTCCATATTTTCGAAGTGACAGTTGACCTCAATGGTCTTCAATCGATGTTATACGATGATATCTGAGAAAGTTAGATGGAAACTCACTCAAATATATGAGAAATGTTGAAATTCGACTTCAAGTTAGGAAGAGAGACTTCGAAAATTTTCAATTATTACAAAGTGACAGTTGACCTCAATAGGCTTCAATCGATGTTATTCGATGATATCTGACAAAGTTAGATGCAAACTCACTCAAATATATGAGAAATGTTGAAATTCGACTTCAAGTTAGGAAGAGAGACTTTGAAAATTTTCCATATTTTCAAAGTGACAGTTGACCTCAATTGTCTTCAATCGATGTTATTCGATGATATCTGACAAAGTTAGATGCAAACTCACTCAAATATATGAGAAATGTTGAAATTCGACTTCAAATTAGAAAGATAGACTTCGAAAATTTTCAATTATTACAAAGTGACAGTTGACCTCAATAGGCTTCAATCGATGTTATTCGATGATATCTGACAAAGTTAGATGCGAACTCACTCAAATATATGAGAAATGTTGAAATTCGACTTCAAGTTAGGAAGAGAGACTTTGAAAATTTTCCATATTTTCAAAGTGACAGTTGACCTCAATTGTCTTCAATCGATGTTATTCGATGATATCTGACAAAGTTAGATGCAAACTCACTTAAATATATGAGAAATGTTGAAATTCGACTTCAAATTAGGAAGATAGACTTCGAAACTTTTCAATTATTACAATGTGACAGTTGACCTCAATAGGCTTCAATCGATGTTATTCGATGATATCTGACAAAGTTAGATGCAAACTCACTCAAATATATGAGAAATTCTGAAATTCGACTTCAAATTAGGAAGATAGACTTTGAAAATTTTCCATATTTACAAAGTGACGTTGACCTCAATGGGCTTCAATGGATGTTATTCGATGATATCTGACAAAATTAGATGCAAACTCACTCAAATATATGAGAAATGTTGAAATTCGACTTCAAGTTAGGGAGATAGACTTTGAAAATTTTCCATATTTTCAAAGTGACAGTTGACCTCAATGGTCTTCAATCGATGTTATACGATGATATCTGAGAAAGTTAGATGGAAACTCACTCAAATATATGAGAAATGTTGAAATTCGACTTCAAGTTAGGAAGAGAGACTTTGAAAATTTTCCATATTTTCAAAGTGACAGTTGACCTCAATGGTCTTCAATCGATGTTATTCGATGATATCTGACAAAGTTAGATGCAAACTCACTCAAATATATGAGAAATGTTGAAATTCGACTTCAAATTAGAAAGATAGACTTCGAAAATTTTCAATTATTACAAAGTGACAATTGACCTCAATGGTTTTCAATCGATGTTATTCGATGATATCTGACAAAGTTAGATGCAAACTCACTCAAATATATGAGAAATGTTGAAATTCGACTTCAAATTAGGAAGATAGACTTTGAAAATTTTCCATATTTTCAAAGTGACAGTTGACCTCAATGGACTTCAATGGATGTTATTCGATGATATCTGACAAAGTTAGATGCAAACTCACTCAAATATATGAGAAATGTTGAAATTCGACTTCAAATTAGAAAGATAGACTTCGAAAATTTTCAATTATTACAAAGTGACAGTTGAATTAGGAAGATAGACTTTAAAAATTTTCCATATTTTCAAAGTGACAGTTGACCTCAATGGTCTTCAATGGATGTTATTCGATGGTATCTGACAAAGTTAGATGCAAACGGACTCAAATATATAAGAAATGTTGAAATTCGACTTCAAATTAGAAAGATAGACTTCGAAAATTCTCAATTATTACAAAGTGACAGTTGACCTCAATAGGCTTCAATCGATGTTATTCGATGATATCTGACAAAGTTAGATGCAAACTCACTCAAATATATGAGAAATGTTGAAATTCGACTTCAAGTTAGGAAGAGAGACTTTGAAAATTTTCCATATTTTCAAAGTGACAGTTGACCTCAATTGTCTTCAATCGATGTTATTCGATGATATCTGACAAAGTTAGATGCAAACTCACTTAAATATATGAGAAATGTTGAAATTCGACTTCAAATTAGGAAGATAGACTTTGAAAATTTTCAATTATTACAAAGTGACAGTTGACCTCAATGAGCTTCAATGGATGTTATTCGATGACATCTGACAAAGTTAGATGCAAACTCACTCAAATATATGAGAAATGTTGAAATTCGACTTCAAATTAGAAAGATAGACTTCGAAAATTTTCAATTATTACAAAGTGACAGTTGACCTCAATAGGCTTCAATCGATGTTATTCGATGATATCTAACAAAGTTAGATGCAAACTCACTCAAATATATGAGAAATGTTGAAAATCGACTTCAAGTTAGGAAGAGAGACTTTGAAAATTTTCCATATTTTTAAAGTGACAGTTGACCTCAATGGTCTTCAATGGATGTTATTCGATGGTATCTGAAAAAGTTAGATGCAAACGCACTCAAATATATAAGAAATGTTGAAATTCGACTTCAAATTAGAAAGATAGACTTCGAAAATTTTCAATTATTACAAAGTGACAGTTGACCTCAATAGGCTTCAATCGATGTTATTCGATGATATCTGACAAAGTTAGATGCAAACTCACTCAAATATATGAGAAATGTTGAAATTCGACTTCAAGTTAGGAAGAGAGACTTTGAAAATTTTCCATATTTTCAAAGTGACAGTTGACCTCAATTGTCTTTAATCGATGTTATTCGATGATATCTGACAAAGTTAGATGCAAACTCACTCAAATATATGAGAAATGTTGAAATTCGACTTCAAATTAGAAAGATAGACTTCGAAAATTTTCAATTATTACAAAGTGACGTTGACCTCAATGGTCTTCAATCGATGTTATTCGATGATATCTGACAAAGTTAGATGCAAACTCACTCAAATATATGAGAAATGTTGAAATTCGACTTCAAGTTAGGGAGATAGACTTTGAAAATTTTCCATATTTTCGAAGTGACAGTTGACCTCAATGGTCTTCAATCGATGTTATACGATGATATCTGAGAAAGTTAGATGGAAACTCACTCAAATATATGAGAAATGTTGAAATTCGACTTCAAGTTAGGAAGAGAGACTTCGAAAATTTTCAATTATTACAAAGTGACAGTTGACCTCAATAGGCTTCAATCGATGTTATTCGATGATATCTGACAAAGTTAGATGCAAACTCACTCAAATATATGAGAAATGTTGAAATTCGACTTCAAGTTAGGAAGAGAGACTTTGAAAATTTTCCATATTTTCAAAGTGACAGTTGACCTCAATTGTCTTCAATCGATGTTATTCGATGATATCTGACAAAGTTAGATGCAAACTCACTCAAATATATGAGAAATGTTGAAATTCGACTTCAAATTAGAAAGATAGACTTCGAAAATTTTCAATTATTACAAAGTGACAGTTGACCTCAATAGGCTTCAATCGATGTTATTCGATGATATCTGACAAAGTTAGATGCGAACTCACTCAAATATATGAGAAATGTTGAAATTCGACTTCAAGTTAGGAAGAGAGACTTTGAAAATTTTCCATATTTTCAAAGTGACAGTTGACCTCAATTGTCTTCAATCGATGTTATTCGATGATATCTGACAAAGTTAGATGCAAACTCACTTAAATATATGAGAAATGTTGAAATTCGACTTCAAATTAGGAAGATAGACTTCGAAACTTTTCAATTATTACAATGTGACAGTTGACCTCAATAGGCTTCAATCGATGTTATTCGATGATATCTGACAAAGTTAGATGCAAACTCACTCAAATATATGAGAAATTCTGAAATTCGACTTCAAATTAGGAAGATAGACTTTGAAAATTTTCCATATTTACAAAGTGACGTTGACCTCAATGGGCTTCAATGGATGTTATTCGATGATATCTGACAAAATTAGATGCAAACTCACTCAAATATATGAGAAATGTTGAAATTCGACTTCAAATTAGAAAGATAGACTTCGAAAATTTTCAATTATTACAAAGTGACAGTTGACCTCAATGGGCTTCAATGGATGTTATTTGATGATATCTGACAAAGTTAGATGCAAACTCACTCAAATATATGAGAAATGTTGAAATTCGACTTCAAATTAGAAAGATAGACTTTGAAAATTTTCCATATTTTCAAAGTGACAGTTGACCTCAATGGTCTTCAATCGATGTTATTCGATGATATCTGACAAAGTTAGATGCAAACTCACTCAAATATATGAGAAATGTTGAAATTCGACTTCAAATTAGGAAGATAGACTTTGAAAATTTTCCATATTTACAAAGTGACAGTTGACCTCAAGGGGCTCTAATGGATGTTATTCGATGATATCTGACAAAGTTAGATGCAAACTCACTCAAATATATGAGAAATGCTGACATTCGACTTCAAATTAGGAAGATAGACTTTGAAAATTTTCCATATTTTCAAAGTGACAGTTGACCTCAATTGTCTTCAATCGATGTTAATCGATGATATCTGACAAAGTTAGATGCAAACTCACTTAAATATATGAGAAATGTTGAAATTCGACTTCAAATTAGGAAGATAGACTTCGAAACTTTTCAATTATTACAAAGTGACAGTTGACCTCAATAGGCTTCAATCGATGTTATTCGATGATATCTGACAAAGTTAGATGCAAACTCACTCAAATATATGAGAAATTCTGAAATTCGACTTCAAATTAGGAAGATAGACTTTGAAAATTTTCCATATTTACAAAGTGACGTTGACCTCAATGGTCTTCAATCGATGTTATTCGATGATATCTGACAAAGTTTGATGCAAACTCACTCAAATATATGAGAAATGTTGAAATTCGACTTCAAATTAGGAAGATAGACTTTGAAAATTTTCAATTATTACAAAGTGACAGTTGACCTCAATGGTCTTCAATCGATGTTATTCGATGATATCTGCCAAAGTTAGATGCAAACTCACTCAAATATATGAGAAATGCTGACATTCGACTTCAAATTAGGAAGATAGACTTTGAAAATTTTCCATATTTTCAAAGTGACAGTTGACCTCAATGGGCTTCAATGGATGTTATTCGATGATATCTGACAAAATTAGATGCAAACTCACTCAAATATATGAGAAATGTTTAAATTCGACTTCAAATTAGAAAGATAGACTTTGAAAATTTTCAATATTTTCAAAGTGACAGTTGACCTCAATGGACTTCAATGGATGTTATTCGATGATATCTGACAAAGTTAGATGCAAACTCACTCAAATATATGAGAAATGTTGAAATTCGACTTCAAATTAGAAAGATAGACTTCGAAAATTTTCAATTATTACAAAGTGACAATTGACCTCAATGGTTTTCAATCGATGTTATTCGATGATATCTGACAAAGTTAGATGCAAACTCACTCAAATATATGAGAAATGTTGAAATTCGACTTCAAATTAGGAAGATAGACTTTGAAAATTTTCCATATTTTCAAAGTGACAGTTGACCTCAATGGACTTCAATGGATGTTATTCGATGATATCTGACAAAGTTAGATGCAAACTCACTCAAATATATGAGAAATGTTGAAATTCGACTTCAAATTAGAAAGATAGACTTCGAAAATTTTCAATTATTACAAAGTGACAGTTGAATTAGGAAGATAGACTTTAAAAATTTTCCATATTTTCAAAGTGACAGTTGACCTCAATGGTCTTCAATGGATGTTATTCGATGGTATCTGACAAAGTTAGATGCAAACGGACTCAAATATATAAGAAATGTTGAAATTCGACTTCAAATTAGAAAGATAGACTTCGAAAATTCTCAATTATTACAAAGTGACAGTTGACCTCAATAGGCTTCAATCGATGTTATTCGATGATATCTGACAAAGTTAGATGCAAACTCACTCAAATATATGAGAAATGTTGAAATTCGACTTCAAGTTAGGAAGAGAGACTTTGAAAATTTTCCATATTTTCAAAGTGACAGTTGACCTCAATTGTCTTCAATCGATGTTATTCGATGATATCTGACAAAGTTAGATGCAAACTCACTTAAATATATGAGAAATGTTGAAATTCGACTTCAAATTAGGAAGATAGACTTTGAAAATTTTCAATTATTACAAAGTGACAGTTGACCTCAATGAGCTTCAATGGATGTTATTCGATGACATCTGACAAAGTTAGATGCAAACTCACTCAAATATATGAGAAATGTTGAAATTCGACTTCAAATTAGAAAGATAGACTTCGAAAATTTTCAATTATTACAAAGTGACAGTTGACCTCAATAGGCTTCAATCGATGTTATTCGATGATATCTAACAAAGTTAGATGCAAACTCACTCAAATATATGAGAAATGTTGAAAATCGACTTCAAGTTAGGAAGAGAGACTTTGAAAATTTTCCATATTTTTAAAGTGACAGTTGACCTCAATGGTCTTCAATGGATGTTATTCGATGGTATCTGAAAAAGTTAGATGCAAACGCACTCAAATATATAAGAAATGTTGAAATTCGACTTCAAATTAGAAAGATAGACTTCGAAAATTTTCAATTATTACAAAGTGACAGTTGACCTCAATAGGCTTCAATCGATGTTATTCGATGATATCTGACAAAGTTAGATGCAAACTCACTCAAATATATGAGAAATGTTGAAATTCGACTTCAAGTTAGGAAGAGAGACTTTGAAAATTTTCCATATTTTCAAAGTGACAGTTGACCTCAATTGTCTTTAATCGATGTTATTCGATGATATCTGACAAAGTTAGATGCAAACTCACTCAAATATATGAGAAATGTTGAAATTCGACTTCAAATTAGAAAGATAGACTTCGAAAATTTTCAATTATTACAAAGTGACGTTGACCTCAATGGTCTTCAATCGATGTTATTCGATGATATCTGACAAAGTTAGATGCAAACTCACTCAAATATATGAGAAATGTTGAAATTCGACTTCAAGTTAGGGAGATAGACTTTGAAAATTTTCCATATTTTCGAAGTGACAGTTGACCTCAATGGTCTTCAATCGATGTTATACGATGATATCTGAGAAAGTTAGATGGAAACTCACTCAAATATATGAGAAATGTTGAAATTCGACTTCAAGTTAGGAAGAGAGACTTCGAAAATTTTCAATTATTACAAAGTGACAGTTGACCTCAATAGGCTTCAATCGATGTTATTCGATGATATCTGACAAAGTTAGATGCAAACTCACTCAAATATATGAGAAATGTTGAAATTCGACTTCAAGTTAGGAAGAGAGACTTTGAAAATTTTCCATATTTTCAAAGTGACAGTTGACCTCAATTGTCTTCAATCGATGTTATTCGATGATATCTGACAAAGTTAGATGCAAACTCACTCAAATATATGAGAAATGTTGAAATTCGACTTCAAATTAGAAAGATAGACTTCGAAAATTTTCAATTATTACAAAGTGACAGTTGACCTCAATAGGCTTCAATCGATGTTATTCGATGATATCTGACAAAGTTAGATGCGAACTCACTCAAATATATGAGAAATGTTGAAATTCGACTTCAAGTTAGGAAGAGAGACTTTGAAAATTTTCCATATTTTCAAAGTGACAGTTGACCTCAATTGTCTTCAATCGATGTTATTCGATGATATCTGACAAAGTTAGATGCAAACTCACTTAAATATATGAGAAATGTTGAAATTCGACTTCAAATTAGGAAGATAGACTTCGAAACTTTTCAATTATTACAATGTGACAGTTGACCTCAATAGGCTTCAATCGATGTTATTCGATGATATCTGACAAAGTTAGATGCAAACTCACTCAAATATATGAGAAATTCTGAAATTCGACTTCAAATTAGGAAGATAGACTTTGAAAATTTTCCATATTTACAAAGTGACGTTGACCTCAATGGGCTTCAATGGATGTTATTCGATGATATCTGACAAAATTAGATGCAAACTCACTCAAATATATGAGAAATGTTGAAATTCGACTTCAAATTAGAAAGATAGACTTCGAAAATTTTCAATTATTACAAAGTGACAGTTGACCTCAATGGGCTTCAATGGATGTTATTTGATGATATCTGACAAAGTTAGATGCAAACTCACTCAAATATATGAGAAATGTTGAAATTCGACTTCAAATTAGAAAGATAGACTTTGAAAATTTTCCATATTTTCAAAGTGACAGTTGACCTCAATGGTCTTCAATCGATGTTATTCGATGATATCTGACAAAGTTAGATGCAAACTCACTCAAATATATGAGAAATGTTGAAATTCGACTTCAAATTAGGAAGATAGACTTTGAAAATTTTCCATATTTACAAAGTGACAGTTGACCTCAAGGGGCTCTAATGGATGTTATTCGATGATATCTAACAAAGTTAGATGCAAACTCACTCAAATATATGAGAAATGCTGACATTCGACTTCAAATTAGGAAGATAGACTTTGAAAATTTTCCATATTTTCAAAGTGACAGTTGACCTCAATTGTCTTCAATCGATGTTAATCGATGATATCTGACAAAGTTAGATGCAAACTCACTTAAATATATGAGAAATGTTGAAATTCGACTTCAAATTAGGAAGATAGACTTCGAAACTTTTCAATTATTACAAAGTGACAGTTGACCTCAATAGGCTTCAATCGATGTTATTCGATGATATCTGACAAAGTTAGATGCAAACTCACTCAAATATATGAGAAATTCTGAAATTCGACTTCAAATTAGGAAGATAGACTTTGAAAATTTTCCATATTTACAAAGTGACGTTGACCTCAATGGTCTTCAATCGATGTTATTCGATGATATCTGACAAAGTTTGATGCAAACTCACTCAAATATATGAGAAATGTTGAAATTCGACTTCAAATTAGGAAGATAGACTTTGAAAATTTTCAATTATTACAAAGTGACAGTTGACCTCAATGGTCTTCAATCGATGTTATTCGATGATATCTGCCAAAGTTAGATGCAAACTCACTCAAATATATGAGAAATGCTGACATTCGACTTCAAATTAGGAAGATAGACTTTGAAAATTTTCCATATTTTCAAAGTGACAGTTGACCTCAATGGGCTTCAATGGATGTTATTCGATGATATCTGACAAAATTAGATGCAAACTCACTCAAATATATGAGAAATGTTTAAATTCGACTTCAAATTAGAAAGATAGACTTTGAAAATTTTCAATATTTTCAAAGTGACAGTTGACCTCAATGGACTTCAATGGATGTTATTCGATGATATCTGACAAAGTTAGATGCAAACTCACTCAAATATATGAGAAATGTTGAAATTCGACTTCAAATTAGAAAGATAGACTTCGAAAATTTTCAATTATTAGAAAGTGACGTTGACCTCAATGGTCTTCAATCGATGTTATTCGATGATATCTGACAAAGTTAGATGCAAACTCACTCAAATATATGAGAAATGTTGAAATTCGACTTCAAGTTAGGGAGATAGACTTTGAAAATTTTCCATATTTTCAAAGTGACAGTTGACCTCAATGGTCTTCAATCGATGTTATACGATGATATCTGAGAAAGTTAGATGGAAACTCACTCAAATATATGAGAAATGTTGAAATTCGACTTCAAGTTAGGAAGAGAGACTTTGAAAACTTTCCATATTTTCAAAGTGACAGTTGACCTCAATTGTTTTCAATCGATGTTATTCGATGATATCTGACAAAGTTAGATGCAAACTCACTCAAATATATGAGAAATGTTGAAATTCGACTTCAAATTAGAAAGATAGACTTCGAAAATTTTCAATTATTACAAAGTGACAGTTGAATTAGGAAGATAGACTTTAAAAATTTTCCATATTTTCAAAGTGACAGTTGACCTCAATGGTCTTCAATGGATGTTATTCGATGGTATCTGACAAAGTTAGATGCAAACGGACTCAAATATATAAGAAATGTTGAAATTCGACTTCAAATTAGAAAGATAGACTTCGAAAATTCTCAATTATTACAAAGTGACAGTTGACCTCAATAGGCTTCAATCGATGTTATTCGATGATATCTGACAAAGTTAGATGCAAACTCACTCAAATATATGAGAAATGTTGAAATTCGACTTCAAGTTAGGAAGAGAGACTTTGAAAATTTTCCATATTTTCAAAGTGACAGTTGACCTCAATTGTCTTTAATCGATGTTATTCGATGATATCTGACAAAGTTAGATGCAAACTCACTTAAATATATGAGAAATGTTGAAATTCGACTTCAAATTAGGAAGATAGACTTCGAAAATTTTCAATTATTACAAAGTGACAGTTGACCTCAATGGTCTTCAATCGATGTTATTCGATGATATCTGAGAGAGTTAGATGCAAACTCACTCAAATATATGAGAAATGTTGAAATTCGACTTCAAATTAGGAAGATAGACTTTGAAAATTTTCCATATTTACAAAGTGACAGTTGACCTCAAGGGGCTCTAATGGAGGTTATTCGATGATATCTGACAAAGTTAGATGCAAACGCACTCAAATATATAAGAAATGTTGAAATTCGACTTCAAATTAGGAAGATAGACTTTGAAAATTTTCAATTATTACAAAGTGACAGTTGACCTCAATAGGCTTCAATGGATGTTATTCGATGATATCTGACAAAGTTAGATGAAAACTCACTCAAATATATGAGAAATGTTGAAATTCGACTTCAAGTTAGGGAGATAGACTTTGAAAATTTTCCATATTTTCAAAGTGACAGTTGACCTCAATGGTCTTCAATCGATGTTATACGATGATATCTGAGAAAGTTAGATGGAAACTCACTCAAATATATGAGAAATGTTGAAATTCGACTTCAAGTTAGGAAGAGAGACTTTGAAAATTTTCCATATTTTCAAAGTGACAGTTGACCTCAATGGTCTTCAATCGATGTTATTCGATGATATCTGACAAAGTTAGATGCAAACTCACTCAAATATATGAGAAATGTTGAAATTCGACTTCAAATTAGAAAGATAGACTTCGAAAATTTTCAATTATTACAAAGTGACAATTGACCTCAATGGTTTTCAATCGATGTTATTCGATGATATCTGACAAAGTTAGATGCAAACTCACTCAAATATATGAGAAATGTTGAAATTCGACTTCAAATTAGAAAGATAGACTTCGAAAATTTTCAATTATTACAAAGTGACAGTTGAATTAGGAAGATAGACTTTAAAAATTTTCCATATTTTCAAAGTGACAGTTGACCTCAATGGTCTTCAATGGATGTTTTTCGATGGTATCTGACAAAGTTAGATGCAAACGGACTCAAATATATAAGAAATGTTGAAATTCGACTTCAAATTAGAAAGATAGACTTCGAAAATTCTCAATTATTACAAAGTGACAGTTGACCTCAATAGGCTTCAATCGATGTTATTCGATGATATCTGACAAAGTTAGATGCAAACTCACTCAAATATATGAGAAATGTTGAAATTCGACTTCAAGTTAGGAAGAGAGACTTTGAAAATTTTCCATATTTTCAAAGTGACAGTTGACCGCAATTGTCTTTAATCGATGTTATTCGATGATATCTGACAAAGTTAGATGCAAACTCACTTAAATATATGAGAAATGTTGAAATTCGACTTCAAATTAGGAAGATAGACTTTGAAAATTTTCAATTATTACAAAGTGACAGTTGACCTCAATGAGCTTCAATGGATGTTATTCGATGATATCTGACAAAGTTAGATGCAAACTCACTCAAATATATGAGAAATGTTGAAATTCGACTTCAAATTAGAAAGATAGACTTCGAAAATTTTCAATTATTACAAAGTGACAGTTGACCTCAATAGGCTTCAATCGATGTTATTCGATGATATCTAACAAAGTTAGATGCAAACTCACTCAAATATATGAGAAATGTTGAAAATCGACTTCAAGTTAGGAAGAGAGACTTTGAAAATTTTCCATATTTTTAAAGTGACAGTTGACCTCAATGGTCTTCAATGGATGTTATTCGATGGTATCTGAAAAAGTTAGATGCAAACGCACTCAAATATATAAGAAATGTTGAAATTCGACTTCAAATTAGAAAGATAGACTTCGAAAATTTTCAATTATTACAAAGTGACAGTTGACCTCAATAGGCTTCAATCGATGTTATTCGATGATATCTGACAAAGTTAGATGCAAACTCACTCAAATATATGAGAAATGTTGAAATTCGACTTCAAGTTAGGAAGAGAGACTTTGAAAATTTTCCATATTTTCAAAGTGACAGTTGACCTCAATTGTCTTTAATCGATGTTATTCGATGATATCTGACAAAGTTAGATGCAAACTCACTCAAATATATGAGAAATGTTGAAATTCGACTTCAAGTTAGGGAGATAGACTTTGAAAATTTTCAATTATTACAAAGTGACAGTTGACCTCAATGGTCTTCAATCGATGTTATTCGATGATATCTGAGAGAGTTAGATGCAAACTCACTCAAATATATGAGAAATGTTGAAATTCGACTTCAAATTAGGAAGATACTTTGAAAATTTTCCATATTTACAAAGTGACAGTTGACCTCAAGGGGCTCTAATGGAGGTTATTCGATGATATCTGACAAAGTTAGATGCAAACGCACTCAAATATATAAGAAATGTTGAAATTCGACTTCAAATTAGGAAGATAGACTTTGAAAATTTTCAATTATTACAAAGTGACAGTTGACCTCAATAGGCTTCAATGGATGTTATTCGATGATATCTGACAAAGTTAGATGAAAACTCACTCAAATATATGAGAAATGTTGAAATTCGACTTCAAGTTAGGGAGATAGACTTTGAAAATTTTCCATATTTTCAAAGTGACAGTTGACCTCAATGGTCTTCAATCGATGTTATACGATGATATCTGAGAAAGTTAGATGGAAACTCACTCAAATATATGAGAAATGTTGAAATTCGACTTCAAGTTAGGGAGATAGACTTTGAAAATTTTCAATTATTACAAAGTGACAGTTGACCTCAATGGTCTTCAATCGATGTTATTCGATGATATCTGAGAGAGTTAGATGCAAACTCACTCAAATATATGAGAAATGTTGAAATTCGACTTCAAATTAGGAAGATAGACTTTGAAAATTTTCAATTATTACAAAGTGACAGTTGACCTCAATGAGCTTCAATGGATGTTATTCGATGATATCTGAGAAAGTTAGATGGAAACTCACTCAAATATATGAGAAATGTTGAAATTCGACTTCAAGTTAGGGAGATAGACTTTGAAAATTTTCAATTATTACAAAGTGACAGTTGACCTCAATGGTCTTCAATCGATGTTATTCGATGATATCTGAGAGAGTTAGATGCAAACTCACTCAAATATATGAGAAATGTTGAAATTCGACTTCAAATTAGGAAGATAGACTTTGAAAATTTTCCATATTTACAAAGTGACAGTTGACCTCAAGGGGCTCTAATGGATGTTATTCGATGATATCTGACAAAGTTAGATGCAAACGCACTCAAATATATAAGAAATGTTGAAATTCAACTTCAAATTAGGAAGATAGATTTTGAAAATTTTCAATTATTACAAAGTGACAGTTGACCTCAATAGGCTTCAATGGATGTTATTCGATGATATCTGACAAAGTTAGATGCAAACTCACTCAAATATATGAGAAATGTTGAAATTCGACTTCAAATTAGGGAGATAGACTTTGAAAATTTTCAATTATTACAAAGTGACAGTTGACCTCAATGGTCTTCAATCGATGTTATTCGATGATATCTGAGAGAGTTAGATGCAAACTCACTCAAATATATGAGAAATGTTGAAATTCGACTTCAAATTAGGAAGATAGACTTTGAAAATTTTCCATATTTACAAAGTGACAGTTGACCTCAAGGGGCTCTAATGGATGTTATTCGATGATATCTGACAAAGTTAGATGCAAACTCACTCAAATATATGAGAAATGTTGAAATTCGACTTCAAATTAGAAAGATAGACTTCGAAAATTTTCAATTATTACAAAGTGACAATTGACCTCAATGGTTTTCAATCGATGTTATTCGATGATATCTGACAAAGTTAGATGCAAACTCACTCAAATATATGAGAAATGTTGAAATTCGACTTCAAATTAGGAAGATAGACTTTGAAAATTTTCCATATTTTCAAAGTGACAGTTGACCTCAATGGACTTCAATGGATGTTATTCGATGATATCTGACAAAGTTAGATGCAAACTCACTCAAATATATGAGAAATGTTGAAATTCGACTTCAAATTAGGAAGATAGACTTTGAAAATTTTCAATTATTACAAAGTGACAGTTGACCTCAATGAGCTTCAATGGATGTTATTCGATGATATCTGAGAAAGTTAGATGGAAACTCACTCAAATATATGAGAAATGTTGAAATTCGACTTCAAGTTAGGGAGATAGACTTTGAAAATTTTCAATTATTACAAAGTGACAGTTGACCTCAATGGTTTTCAATCGATGTTATTCGATGATATCTGAGAGAGTTAGATGCAAACTCACTCAAATATATGAGAAATGTTGAAATTCGACTTCAAGTTAGGAAGAGAGACTTTGAAAATTTTCCATATTTTCAAAGTGACAGTTGACCTCAATGGTCTTCAATCGATGTTATTCGATGATATCTGACAAAGTTAGATACAAACTCACTCAAATATATGAGAAATGTTGAAATTCGACTTCAAATTAGAAAGATAGACTTCGAAAATTTTCAATTATTACAAAGTGACAGTTGACCTCAATGGTTTTCAATCGATGTTATTCGATGATATCTGACAAAGTTAGATGCAAACTCACTCAAATATATGAGAAATGTTGAAATTCGACTTCAAATTAGAAAGATAGACTTCGAAAATTTTCAATTATTACAAAGTGACGTTGACCTCAATGGTCTTCATTCGATGTTATTCGATGATATCTGACAAAGTTAGATGCAAACTCACTCAAATATATGAGAAATGTTGAAATTCGACTTCAAATTAGGAAGATAGACTTTGAAAATTTTCCATATTTTCAAAGTGACAGTTGACCTCAATGGACTTCAATGGATGTTATTCGATGATATCTGACAAAGTTAGATGCAAACTCACTCAAATATATGAGAAATGTAAAAATTCGACTTCAAATTAGAAAGATAGACTTCGAAAATTTTCAATTATTACAAAGTGACGTTGACCTCAATGGTCTTCAATCGATGTTATTCGATGATATCTGACAAAGTTAGATGCAAACTCACTCAAATATATGAGAAATGTTGAAATTCGACTTCAAATTAGAAAGATAGACTTCGAAAATTTTCCATATTTTCAAAGTGACAGTTGACCTCAATGGTTTTCAATCGATGTTATTCGATGATATCTGACAAAGTTAGATGCAAACTCACTCAAATATATGAGAAATGTTGAAATTCGACTTCAAGTTAGGGAGATAGACTTTGAAAATTTTCAATTATTACAAAGTGACAGTTGACCTCAATGGTCTTCAATCGATGTTATTCGATGATATCTGAGAGAGTTAGATGCAAACTCACTCAAATATATGAGAAATGTTGAAATTCGACTTCAAATTAGGAAGATAGACTTTGAAAATTTTCCATATTTACAAAGTGACAGTTGACCTCAAGGGGCTCTAATGGATGTTATTCGATGATATCTGACAAAGTTAGATGCAAACGCACTCAAATATATAAGAAATGTTGAAATTCGACTTCAAATTAGGAAGATAGACTTTGAAAATTTTCAATTATTACAAAGTGACAGTTGACCTCAATAGGCTTCAATGGATGTTATTCGATGATATCTGACAAAGTTAGATGCAAACTCACTCAAATATATGAGAAATGTTGAAATTCGACTTCAAATTAGGAAGATAGACTTTGAAAATTTTCCATATTTTCAAAGTGACAGTTGACCTCAATGGTCTTCAATCGATGTTTTACGATGATATCTGAGAAAGTTAGATGGAAACTCACTCAAATATATGAGAAATGTTGAAATTCGACTTCAAGTTAGGAAGAGAGACTTTGAAAATTTTCCATATTTTCAAAGTGACAGTTGACCTCAATGGTCTTCAATCGATGTTATTCGATGATATCTGACAAAGTTAGATGCTAACTCACTCAAATATATGAGAAATGTTGAAATTCGACTTCAAATTAGAAAGATAGACTTCGAAAATTTTCAATTATTACAAAGTGACAGTTGACCTCAATGGTCTTCAATCGATGTTATTCGATGATATCTGAGAGAGTTAGATGCAAACTCACTCAAATATATGAGAAATGTTGAAATTCGACTTCAAATTAGGAAGACAGACTTTGAAAATTTTCCATATTTACAAAGTGACAGTTGACCTCAAGGGGCTCTAATGGATGTTATTCGATGATATCTGACAAAGTTAGATGCAAACTCACTCAAATATATGAGAAATGTTGAAATTCGACTTCAAGTTAGGGAGATAGACTTTGAAAATGTTCAATTATTACAAAGTGACAGTTGACCTCAATGGTCTTCAATCGATGTTATTCGATGATATCTGAGAGAGTTAGATGCAAACTCACTCAAATATATGAGAAATGTTGAAATTCGACTTCAAGTTAGGAAGAGAGACTTTGAAAATTTTCCATATTTTCAAAGTGACAGTTGACCTCAATGGTCTTCAATCGATGTTATTCGATGATATCTGACAAAGTTAGATGCAAACTCACTCAAATATATGAGAAATGTTGAAATTCGACTTCAAATTAGAAAGATAGACTTCGAAAATTTTCAATTATTACAAAGTGACAGTTGACCTCAATGGTTTTCAATCGATGTTATTCGATGATATCTGACAAAGTTAGATGCAAACTCACTCAAATATATGAGAAATGTTGAAATTCGACTTCAAATTAGAAAGATAGACTTCGAAAATTTTCAATTATTACAAAGTGACGTTGACCTCAATGGTCTTCAATCGATGTTATTCGATGATATCTGACAAAGTTAGATGCAAACTCACTCAAATATATGAGAAATGTTGAAATTCGACTTCAAATTAGGAAGATAGACTTTGAAAATTTTCCATATTTTCAAAGTGACAGTTGACCTCAATGGACTTCAATGGATGTTATTCGATGATATCTGACAAAGTTAGATGCAAACTCACTCAAATATATGAGAAATGTAAAAATTCGACTTCAAATTAGAAAGATAGACTTCGAAAATTTTCAATTATTACAAAGTGACGTTGACCTCAATGGTCTTCAATCGATGTTATTCGATGATATCTGACAAAGTTAGATGCAAACTCACTCAAATATATGAGAAATGTTGAAATTCGACTTCAAATTAGAAAGATAGACTTCGAAAATTTTCCATATTTTCAAAGTGACAGTTGACCTCAATGGTTTTCAATCGATGTTATTCGATGATATCTGACAAAGTTAGATGCAAACTCACTCAAATATATGAGAAATGTTGAAATTCGACTTCAAGTTAGGAAGATAGACTTTGAAAATTTTCAATTATTACAAAGTGACAGTTGACCTCAATGGTCTTCAATCGATGTTATTCGATGATATCTGAGAGAGTTAGATGCAAACTCACTCAAATATATGAGAAATGTTGAAATTCGACTTCAAATTAGGAAGATAGACTTTGAAAATTTTCCATATTTACAAAGTGACAGTTGACCTCAAGGGGCTCTAATGGATGTTATTCGATGATATCTGACAAAGTTAGATGCAAACGCACTCAAATATATAAGAAATGTTGAAATTCGACTTCAAATTAGGAAGATAGACTTTGAAAATTTTCAATTATTACAAAGTGACAGTTGACCTCAATAGGCTTCAATGGATGTTATTCGATGATATCTGACAAAGTTAGATGCAAACTCACTCAAATATATGAGAAATGTTGAAATTCGACTTCAAATTAGGAAGATAGACTTTAAAAATTTTCCATATTTTCAAAGTGACAGTTGACCTCAATGGTCTTCAATCGATGTTTTACGATGATATCTGAGAAAGTTAGATGGAAACTCACTCAAATATATGAGAAATGTTGAAATTCGACTTCAAGTTAGGAAGAGAGACTTTGAAAATTTTCCATATTTTCAAAGTGACAGTTGACCTCAATGGTCTTCAATCGATGTTATTCGATGATATCTGACAAAGTTAGATGCTAACTCACTCAAATATATGAGAAATGTTGAAATTCGACTTCAAATTAGAAAGATAGACTTCGAAAATTTTCAATTATTACAAAGTGACAGTTGACCTCAATGGTCTTCAATCGATGTTATTCGATGATATCTGAGAGAGTTAGATGCAAACTCACTCAAATATATGAGAAATGTTGAAATTCGACTTCAAATTAGGAAGACAGACTTTGAAAATTTTCCATATTTACAAAGTGACAGTTGACCTCAAGGGGCTCTAATGGATGTTATTCGATGATATCTGACAAAGTTAGATGCAAACGCACTCAAATATATAAGAAATGTGGAAATTCGACTTCAAATTAGGAAGATAGACTTTGAAAATTTTCAATTATTACAAAGTGACAGTTGACCTCAATAGGCTTCAATGGATGTTATTCGATGATATCTGACAAAGTTAGATGCAAACTCACTCAAATATATGAGAAATGTTGAAATTCGACTTCAAATTAGGAAGATAGACTTTGAAAATTTTCAATTATTACAAAGTGACAGTTGACCTCAATGAGCTTCAATGGATGTTATTCGATGATATCTGACAAAGTTAGATGCAAACTCACTCAAATATATGAGAAATGTTGAAATTCGACTTCAAATTAGAAAGATAGACTTCGAAAATTTTCAATTATTACAAAGTGACAGTTGACCTCAATGGTCTTCAATCGATGTTATTCGATGATATCTGAGAGAGTTAGATGCAAACTCACTCAAATATATGAGAAATGTTGAAATTCGACTTCAAATTAGGAAGACAGACTTTGAAAATTTTCCATATTTACAAAGTGACAGTTGACCTCAAGGGGCTCTAATGGATGTTATTCGATGATATCTGACAAAGTTAGATGCAAACGCACTCAAATATATAAGAAATGTGGAAATTCGACTTCAAATTAGGAAGATAGACTTTGAAAATTTTCAATTATTACAAAGTGACAGTTGACCTCAATAGGCTTCAATGGATGTTATTCGATGATATCTGACAAAGTT
The DNA here is from genome assembly GCF_026230105.1 of Diorhabda sublineata. Taxonomy (NCBI): domain Eukaryota; kingdom Metazoa; phylum Arthropoda; class Insecta; order Coleoptera; family Chrysomelidae; genus Diorhabda; species Diorhabda sublineata. The sequence goes on from NW_026614188.1 coordinate 138,055, forward strand.
AGATGCAAACTCACTCAAATATATGAGAAATGTTGAAATTCGACTTCAAATTAGGAAGATAGACTTTGAAAATTTTCAATTATTACAAAGTGACAGTTGACCTCAATGAGCTTCAATGGATGTTATTCGATGATATCTGACAAAGTTAGATGCAAACTCACTCAAATATATGAGAAATGTTGAAATTCGACTTCAAGTTAGGGAGATAGACTTTGAAAATTTTCCATATTTTCAAAGTGACAGTTGACCTCAATGGTCTTCAATCGATGTTATACAATGATATCTGAGAAAGTTAGATGGAAACTCACTCAAATATATGAGAAATGTTGAAATTCGACTTCAAGTTAGGAAGAGAGACTTTGAAAATTTTCCATATTTTCAAAGTGACAGTTGACCTCAATGGTCTTCAATCGATGTTATTCGATGATATCTGACAAAGTTAGATGCAAACTCACTCAAATATATGAGAAATGTTGAATTCGACTTCAAATTAGAAAGATAGACTTCGAAAATTTTCAATTATTACAAAGTGACAGTTGACCTCAATGGTTTTCAATCGATGTTATTCGATGATATCTGACAAAGTTAGATGCAAACTCACTCAAATATATGAGAAATGTTGAAATTCGACTTCAAATTAGGAAGATAGACTTTGAAAATTTTCCATATTTTCAAAGTGACAGTTGACCTCAATGGACTTCAATGGATGTTATTCGATGATATCTGACAAAGTTAGATGCAAACTCACTCAAATATATGAGAAATGTTGAAATTCGACTTCAAATTAGAAAGATAGACTTCGAAAATTTTCAATTATTACAAAGTGACGTTGACCTCAATGGTCTTCAATCGATGTTATTCGATGATATCTGACAAAGTTAGATGCAAACTCACTCAAATATATGAGGAATGTTGATATTCGACTTCAAATTAGGAAGATAGACTTTGAAAATTTTCAATTATTACAAAGTGACAGTTGACCTCAATGAGCTTCAATGGATGTTATTCGATGATATCTGACAAAGTTAGATGCAAACTCACTCAAATATATGAGAAATGTTGAAATTCGACTTCAAGTTAGGGAGATAGACTTTGAAAATTTTCCATATTTTCAAAGTGACAGTTGACCTCAATGGTCTTCAATCGATGTTATACGATGATATCTGAGAAAGTTAGATGGAAACTCACTCAAATATATGAGAAATGTTGAAATTCGACTTCAAGTTAGGAAGAGAGACTTTGAAAATTTTCCATATTTTCAAAGTGACAGTTGACCTCAATTGTCTTCAATCGATGTTATTCGATGATATCTGACAAAGTTAGATGCAAACTCACTCAAATATATGAGAAATGTTGAAATTCGACATCAAATTAGAAAGATAGACTTCGAAAATTTTCAATTATTACAAAGTGACAGTTGAATTAGGAAGATAGACTTTAAAAATTTTCCATATTTTCAAAGTGACAGTTGACCTCAATGGTCTTCAATGGATGTTATTCGATGATATCTGACAAAGTTAGATGCAAACGCACTCAAATATATAAGAAATGTTGAAATTCGACTTCAAATTAGAAAGATAGACTTCGAAAATTTTCAATTATTACAAAGTGACAGTTGACCTCAATAGGCTTCAATCGATGTTATTCGATGATATCTGACAAAGTTAGATGCAAACTCACTCAAATATATGAGAAATGTTGAAATTCGACTTCAAGTTAGGAAGAGAGACTTTGAAAATTTTCCATATTTTCAAAGTGACAGTTGACCTCAATTGTCTTCAATCGATGTTATTCGATGATATCTGACAAAGTTAGATGCAAACTCACTCAAATATATGAGAAATGTTGAAATTCGACTTCAAGTTAGGAAGATAGACTTTGAAAATTTTCAATTATTACAAAGTGACAGTTGACCTCAATGGTCTTCAATCGATGTTATTCGATGATATCTGAGAGAGTTAGATGCAAACTCACTCAAATATATGAGAAATGTTGAAATTCGACTTCAAATTAGGAAGATAGACTTTGAAAATTTTCCATATTTACAAAGTGACAGTTGACCTCAAGGGGCTCTAATGGATGTTATTCGATGATATCTGACAAAGTTAGATGCAAACGCACTCAAATATATAAGAAATGTTGAAATTCGACTTCAAATTAGGAAGATAGACTTTGAAAATTTTCAATTATTACAAAGTGACAGTTGACCTCAATAGGCTTCAATGGATGTTATTCGATGATATCTGACAAAGTTAGATGCAAACTCACTCAAATATATGAGAAATGTTGAAATTCGACTTCAAATTAGGAAGATAGACTTTGAAAATTTTCCATATTTTCAAAGTGACAGTTGACCTCAATGGTCTTCAATCGATGTTTTACGATGATATCTGAGAAAGTTAGATGGAAACTCACTCAAATATATGAGAAATGTTGAAATTCGACATCAAGTTAGGAAGAGAGACTTTGAAAATTTTCCATATTTTCAAAGTGACAGTTGACCTCAATGGTCTTCAATCGATGTTATTCGATGATATCTGACAAAGTTAGATGCTAACTCACTCAAATATATGAGAAATGTTGAAATTCGACTTCAAATTAGAAAGATAGACTTCGAAAATTTTCAATTATTACAAAGTGACAGTTGACCTCAATGGTCTTCAATCGATGTTATTCGATGATATCTGAGAGAGTTAGATGCAAACTCACTCAAATATATGAGAAATGTTGAAATTCGACTTCAAATTAGGAAGACAGACTTTGAAAATTTTCCATATTTACAAAGTGACAGTTGACCTCAAGGGGCTCTAATGGATGTTATTCGATGATATCTGACAAAGTTAGATGCAAACGCACTCAAATATATAAGAAATGTGGAAATTCGACTTCAAATTAGGAAGATAGACTTTGAAAATTTTCAATTATTACAAAGTGACAGTTGACCTCAATAGGCTTCAATGGATGTTATTCGATGATATCTGACAAAGTTAGATGCAAACTCACTCAAATATATGAGAAATGTTGAAATTCGACTTCAAATTAGGAAGATAGACTTTGAAAATTTTCAATTATTACAAAGTGACAGTTGACCTCAATGAGCTTCAATGGATGTTATTCGATGATATCTGACAAAGTTAGATGCAAACTCACTCAAATATATGAGAAATGTTGAAATTCGACTTCAAGTTAGGGAGATAGACTTTGAAAATTTTCCATATTTTCAAAGTGACAGTTGACCTCAATGGTCTTCAATCGATGTTATACAATGATATCTGAGAAAGTTAGATGGAAACTCACTCAAATATATGAGAAATGTTGAAATTCGACTTCAAGTTAGGAAGAGAGACTTTGAAAATTTTCCATATTTTCAAAGTGACAGTTGACCTCAATGGTCTTCAATCGATGTTATTCGATGATATCTGACAAAGTTAGATGCAAACTCACTCAAATATATGAGAAATGTTGAATTCGACTTCAAATTAGAAAGATAGACTTCGAAAATTTTCAATTATTACAAAGTGACAGTTGACCTCAATGGTTTTCAATCGATGTTATTCGATGATATCTGACAAAGTTAGATGCAAACTCACTCAAATATATGAGAAATGTTGAAATTCGACTTCAAATTAGGAAGATAGACTTTGAAAATTTTCCATATTTTCAAAGTGACAGTTGACCTCAATGGACTTCAATGGATGTTATTCGATGATATCTGACAAAGTTAGATGCAAACTCACTCAATTATATGAGAAATGTTGAAATTCGACTTCAAATTAGAAAGATAGACTTCGAAAATTTTCAATTATTACAAAGTGACGTTGACCTCAATGGTCTTCAATCGATGTTATTCGATGATATCTGACAAAGTTAGATGCAAACTCACTCAAATATATGAGGAATGTTGATATTCGACTTCAAATTAGGAAGATAGACTTTGAAAATTTTCAATTATTACAAAGTGACAGTTGACCTCAATGAGCTTCAATGGATGTTATTCGATGATATCTGACAAAGTTAGATGCAAACTCACTCAAATATATGAGAAATGTTGAAATTCGACTTCAAGTTAGGGAGATAGACTTTGAAAATTTTCCATATTTTCAAAGTGACAGTTGACCTCAATGGTCTTCAATCGATGTTATACGATGATATCTGAGAAAGTTAGATGGAAACTCACTCAAATATATGAGAAATGTTGAAATTCGACTTCAAGTTAGGAAGAGAGACTTTGAAAATTTTCCATATTTTCAAAGTGACAGTTGACCTCAATTGTCTTCAATCGATGTTATTCGATGATATCTGACAAAGTTAGATGCAAACTCACTCAAATATATGAGAAATGTTGAAATTCGACATCAAATTAGAAAGATAGACTTCGAAAATTTTCAATTATTACAAAGTGACAGTTGAATTAGGAAGATAGACTTTAAAAATTTTCCATATTTTCAAAGTGACAGTTGACCTCAATGGTCTTCAATGGATGTTATTCGATGATATCTGACAAAGTTAGATGCAAACGCACTCAAATATATAAGAAATGTTGAAATTCGACTTCAAATTAGAAAGATAGACTTCGAAAATTTTCAATTATTACAAAGTGACAGTTGACCTCAATAGGCTTCAATCGATGTTATTCGATGATATCTGACAAAGTTAGATGCAAACTCACTCAAATATATGAGAAATGTTGAAATTCGACTTCAAGTTAGGAAGAGAGACTTTGAAAATTTTCCATATTTTCAAAGTGACAGTTGACCTCAATTGTCTTCAATCGATGTTATTCGATGATATCTGACAAAGTTAGATGCAAACTCACTTAAATATATGAGAAATGTTGAAATTCGACTTCAAATTAGGAAGATAGACTTTGAAAATTTTCAATTATTACAAAGTGACAGTTGACCTCAATGAGCTTCAATGGATGTTATTCGATGATATCTGACAAATTAAGATGCAAACTCACTCAAATATATGAGAAATGTTGAAATTCGACTTCAAGTTAGGGAGATAGACTTTGAAAATTTTCAATTATTACAAAGTGACAGTTGACCTCAATGGTCTTCAATCGATGTTATTCGATGATATCTGAGAGAGTTAGAAGCAAACTCACTCAAATATATGAGAAATGTTGAAATTCGACTTCAAATTAGGAAGATAGACTTTGAAAATTTTCCATATTTACAAAGTGACAGTTGACCTCAAGGGGCTCTAATGGATGTTATTCGATGATATCTGACAAAGTTAGATGCAAACGCACTCAAATATATAAGAAATGTTGAAATTCGACTTCAAATTAGGAAGATAGACTTTGAAAATTTTCAATTATTACAAAGTGACAGTTGACCTCAATGGTCTTCAATCGATGTTATTCGATGATATCTGACAAAGTTAGATGCAAACCCACTCAAATATATGAGAAATGTTGAATTCGACTTCAAATTAGAAAGATAGACTTCGAAAATTTTCAATTATTACAAAGTGACAGTTGACCTCAATGGTTTTCAATCGATGTTCTTCGATGATATCTGACAAAGTTAGATGCAAACTCACTCAAATATATGAGAAATGTTGAAATTCGACTTCAAATTAGGAAGATAGACTTTGAAAATTTTCCATATTTTCAAAGTGACAGTTGACCTCAATGGACTTCAATGGATGTTATTCGATGATATCTGACAAAGTTAGATGCAAACTCACTCAAATATATGAGAAATGTTGAAATTCGACTTCAAATTAGAAAGATAGACTTCGAAAATTTTCAATTATTACAAAGTGACGTTGACCTCAATGGTCTTCAATCGATGTTATTCGATGATATCTGACAAAGTTAGATGCAAACTCACTCAAATATATGAGAAATGTTGATATTCGACTTCAAATTAGGAAGATAGACTTTGAAAATTTTCAATTATTACAAAGTGACAGTTGACCTCAATGAGCTTCAATGGATGTTATTCGATGATATCTGACAAAGTTAGATGCAAACTCACTCAAATATATGAGAAATGTTGAAATTCGACTTCAAGTTAGGGAGATAGACTTTGAAAATTTTCCATATTTTCAAAGTGACAGTTGACCTCAATGGTCTTCAATCGATGTTATACGATGATATCTGAGAAAGTTAGATGGAAACTCACTCAAATATATGAGAAATGTTGAAATTCGACTTCAAGTTAGGAAGAGAGACTTTGAAAATTTTCCATATTTTCAAAGTGACAGTTGACCTCAATGGTCTTCAATCGATGTTATTCGATGATATCTGACAAAGTTAGATGCAAACTCACTCAAATATATGAGAAATGTTGAAATTCGACTTCAAATTAGAAAGATAGACTTCGAAAATTTTCAATTATTACAAAGTGACAGTTGACCTCAATGGGCTTCAATGGATGTTATTTGATGATATCTGACAAAGTTAGATGCAAACTCACTCAAATATATGAGAAATGTTGAAATTCGACTTCAAATTAGAAAGATAGACTTTGAAAATTTTCCATATTTTCAAAGTGACAGTTGACCTCAATGGTCTTCAATCGATGTTATTCGATGATATCTGACAAAGTTAGATGCAAACTTACTCAAATATATGAGAAATGTTGAAATTCGACTTCAAATTAGGAAGATAGACTTCGAAAATTTTCAATTATTACAAAGTGACAGTTGACCTCAATAGGCTTCAATCGATGTTATTCGATGATATCTGACAAAGTTAGATGCAAACTCACTCAAATATATGAGAAATGTTGAAATTCGACTTCAAGTTAGGAAGAGAGACTTTGAAAATTTTCCATATTTTCAAAGTGACAGTTGACCTCAATTGTCTTCAATCGATGTTATTCGATGATATCTGACAAAGTTAGATGCAAACTCACTTAAATATATGAGAAATGTTGAAATTCGACTTCAAATTAGGAAGATAGACTTTGAAAATTTTCAATTATTACAAAGTGACAGTTGACCTCAATGAGCTTCAATGGATGTTATTCGATGATATCTGTCAAATTAAGATGCAAACTCACTCAAATATATGAGAAATGTTGAAATTCGACTTCAAGTTAGGGAGATAGACTTTGAAAATTTTCAATTATTACAAAGTGACAGTTGACCTCAATGGTCTTCAATCGATGTTATTCGATGATATCTGAGAGAGTTAGAAGCAAACTCACTCAAATATATGAGAAATGTTGAAATTCGACTTCAAATTAGGAAGATAGACTTTGAAAATTTTCCATATTTACAAAGTGACAGTTGACCTCAAGGGGCTCTAATGGATGTTATTCGATGATATCTGACAAAGTTAGATGCAAACGCACTCAAATATATAAGAAATGTTGAAATTCGACTTCAAATTAGGAAGATAGACTTTGAAAATTTTCAATTATTACAAAGTGACAGTTGACCTCAATGGTCTTCAATCGATGTTATTCGATGATATCTGACAAAGTTAGATGCAAACCCACTCAAATATATGAGAAATGTTGAATTCGACTTCAAATTAGAAAGATAGACTTCGAAAATTTTCAATTATTACAAAGTGACAGTTGACCTCAATGGTTTTCAATCGATGTTATTCGATGATATCTGACAAAGTTAGATGCAAACTCACTCAAATATATGAGAAATGTTGAAATTCGACCTCAAATTAGGAAGATAGACTTTGAAAAATTTCCATATTTTCAAAGTGACAGTTGACCTCAATGGACTTCAATGGATGTTATTCGATGATATCTGACAAAGTTAGATGCAAACTCACTCAAATATATGAGAAATGTTGAAATTCGACTTCAAATTAGAAAGATAGACTTCGAAAATTTTCAATTATTACAAAGTGACGTTGACCTCAATGGTCTTCAATCGATGTTATTCGATGATATCTGACAAAGTTAGATGCAAACTCACTCAAATATATGAGAAATGTTGATATTCGACTTCAAATTAGGAAGATAGACTTTGAAAATTTTCAATTATTACAAAGTGACAGTTGACCTCAATGGTCTTCAATCGATGTTATTCGATGATATCTGACAAAGTTAGATACAAACCCACTCAAATATATGAGAAATGTTGAATTCGACTTCAAATTAGAAAGATAGACTTCGAAAATTTTCAATTATTACAAAGTGACAGTTGACCTCAATGGTTTTCAATCGATGTTATTCGATGATATCTGACAAAGTTAGATGCAAACTCACTCAAATATATGAGAAATGTTGAAATTCGACTTCAAGTTAGGGAGATAGACTTTGAAAATTTTCCATATTTTCAAAGTGACAGTTGACCTCAATGGTCTTCAATCGATGTTATTCGATGATATCTGACAAAGTTAGATGCAAACTCACTCAAATATATGAGAAATGTTGAAATTCGACTTCAAATTAGAAAGATAGACTTCGAAAATTTTCAATTATTACAAAGTGACAGTTGACCTCAATGGGCTTCAATGGATGTTATTTGATGATATCTGACAAAGTTAGATGCAAACTCACTCAAATATATGAGAAATGTTGAAATTCGACTTCAAATTAGAAAGATAGACTTTGAAAATTTTCCATATTTTCAAAGTGACAGTTGACCTCAATGGTCTTCAATCGATGTTATTCGATGATATCTGACAAAGTTAGATGCAAACTTACTCAAATATATGAGAAATGTTGAAATTCGACTTCAAATTAGGAAGATAGACTTTGAAAATTTTCCATATTTTCAAAGTGACAGTTGACCTCAATGGGTTTCAATGGATGTTATTCGATGATATCTGACAAAATTAGATGCAAACTCACTCAAATATATGAGAAATGTTGAAATTCGACTTCACATTAGGAAGATAGACTTTGAAAATTTTCAATTATTACAAAGTGACAGTTGACCTCAATGGTCTTCAATCGATGTTATTCGATGATATCTGAGAGAGTTAGATGCAAACTCACTCAAATATATGAGACATGTTGAAATTCGACTTCAAATTAGGAAGATAGACTTTGAAAATTTTCCATATTTTCAAAGTGACAGTTGACCTCAATGGGTTTCAATGGATGTTATTCGATGATATCTGACAAAATTAGATGCAAACTCACTCAAATATATGAGAAATGTTGAAATTCGACTTCACATTAGGAAGATAGACTTTGAAAATTTTCAATTATTACAAAGTGACAGTTGACCTCAATGGTCTTCAATCGATGTTATTCGATGATATCTGAGAGAGTTAGATGCAAACTCACTCAAATATATGAGACATGTTGAAATTCGACTTCAAATTAGGAAGATAGACTTTGAAAATTTTCCATATTTACAAAGTGACAGTTGACCTCAAGGGGCTCTAATGGATGTTATTCGATGATATCTGACAAAGTTAGATGCAAACTCACTCAAATATATGAGAAATGTTGAAATCCGACTTCACATTAGGAAGATAGACTTCGAAAATTTTCAATTATTACAAAGTGACAGTTGACCTCAATGGGCTTCAATGGATGTTAATTGATGATATCTGACAAAGTTAGATGCAAACTCACTCAAATATATGAGAAATGTTGAAATTCGACTTCAAATTAGAAAGATAGACTTTGAAAATTTTCCATATTTTCAAAGTGACAGTTGACCTCAATGGTCTTCAATCGATGTTATTTGATGATATCTGACAAAGTTAGATGCAAACTCACTCAAATATATGAGAAATGTTGAAATTCGACTTCAAATTAGAAAGATAGACTTCGAAAATTTTCAATTATTTCAAAGTGACAGTTGACCTCAATGGGCTTCAATGGATGTTAATTGATGATATCTGACAAAGTTAGATGCAAACTCACTCAAATATATGAGAAATGTTGAAATTCGACTTCAAGTTAGGAAGAGAGACTTTGAAAATTTTCCATATTTTCAAAGTGACAGTTGACCTCAATTGTCTTCAATCGATGTTATTCGATGATATCTGACAAAGTTAGATGCAAACTCACTTAAATATATGAGAAATGTTGAAATTCGACTTCAAATTAGGAAGATAGACTTTGAAAATTTTCAATTATTACAAAGTGACAGTTGACCTCAATGAGCTTCAATGGATGTTATTCGATGATATCTGTCAAATTAAGATGCAAACTCACTCAAATATATGAGAAATGTTGAAATTCGACTTCAAGTTAGGGAGATAGACTTTGAAAATTTTCAATTATTACAAAGTGACAGTTGACCTCAATAGGCTTCAATCGATGTTATTCGATGATATCTGACAAAGTTAGATGCAAACTCACTCAAATATATGAGAAATGTTGAAATTCGACTTCAAGTTAGGAAGAGAGACTTTGAAAATTTTCCATATTTTCAAAGTGACAGTTGACCTCAATTGTCTTCAATCGATGTTATTCGATGATATCTGACAAAGTTAGATGCAAACTCACTTAAATATATGAGAAATGTTGAAATTCGACTTCAAATTAGGAAGATAGACTTTGAAAATTTTCAATTATTACAAAGTGACAGTTGACCTCAATGAGCTTCAATGGATGTTATTCGATGATATCTGTCAAATTAAGATGCAAACTCACTCAAATATATGAGAAATGTTGAAATTCGACTTCAAGTTAGGGAGATAGACTTTGAAAATTTTCAATTATTACAAAGTGACAGTTGACCTCAATGGTCTTCAATCGATGTTATTCGATGATATCTGAGAGAGTTAGAAGCAAACTCACTCAAATATATGAGAAATGTTGAAATTCGACTTCAAATTAGGAAGATAGACTTTGAAAATTTTCCATATTTACAAAGTGACAGTTGACCTCAAGGGGCTCTAATGGATGTTATTCGATGATATCTGACAAAGTTAGATGCAAACGCACTCAAATATATAAGAAATGTTGAAATTCGACTTCAAATTAGGAAGATAGACTTTGAAAATTTTCAATTATTACAAAGTGACAGTTGACCTCAATGGTCTTCAATCGATGTTATTCGATGATATCTGACAAAGTTAGATGCAAACCCACTCAAATATATGAGAAATGTTGAATTCGACTTCAAATTAGAAAGATAGACTTCGAAAATTTTCAATTATTACAAAGTGACAGTTGACCTCAATGGTTTTCAATCGATGTTATTCGATGATATCTGACAAAGTTAGATGCAAACTCACTCAAATATATGAGAAATGTTGAAATTCGACCTCAAATTAGGAAGATAGACTTTGAAAAATTTCCATATTTTCAAAGTGACAGTTGACCTCAATGGACTTCAATGGATGTTATTCGATGATATCTGACAAAGTTAGATGCAAACTCACTCAAATATATGAGAAATGTTGAAATTCGACTTCAAATTAGAAAGATAGACTTCGAAAATTTTCAATTATTACAAAGTGACGTTGACCTCAATGGTCTTCAATCGATGTTATTCGATGATATCTGACAAAGTTAGATGCAAACTCACTCAAATATATGAGAAATGTTGATATTCGACTTCAAATTAGGAAGATAGACTTTGAAAATTTTCAATTATTACAAAGTGACAGTTGACCTCAATGGTCTTCAATCGATGTTATTCGATGATATCTGACAAAGTTAGATACAAACCCACTCAAATATATGAGAAATGTTGAATTCGACTTCAAATTAGAAAGATAGACTTCGAAAATTTTCAATTATTACAAAGTGACAGTTGACCTCAATGGTTTTCAATCGATGTTATTCGATGATATCTGACAAAGTTAGATGCAAACTCACTCAAATATATGAGAAATGTTGAAATTCGACTTCAAGTTAGGGAGATAGACTTTGAAAATTTTCCATATTTTCAAAGTGACAGTTGACCTCAATGGTCTTCAATCGATGTTATTCGATGATATCTGACAAAGTTAGATGCAAACTCACTCAAATATATGAGAAATGTTGAAATTCGACTTCAAATTAGAAAGATAGACTTCGAAAATTTTCAATTATTACAAAGTGACAGTTGACCTCAATGGGCTTCAATGGATGTTATTTGATGATATCTGACAAAGTTAGATGCAAACTCACTCAAATATATGAGAAATGTTGAAATTCGACTTCAAATTAGAAAGATAGACTTTGAAAATTTTCCATATTTTCAAAGTGACAGTTGACCTCAATGGTCTTCAATCGATGTTATTCGATGATATCTGACAAAGTTAGATGCAAACTTACTCAAATATATGAGAAATGTTGAAATTCGACTTCAAATTAGGAAGATAGACTTTGAAAATTTTCCATATTTTCAAAGTGACAGTTGACCTCAATGGGTTTCAATGGATGTTATTCGATGATATCTGACAAAATTAGATGCAAACTCACTCAAATATATGAGAAATGTTGAAATTCGACTTCACATTAGGAAGATAGACTTTGAAAATTTTCAATTATTACAAAGTGACAGTTGACCTCAATGGTCTTCAATCGATGTTATTCGATGATATCTGAGAGAGTTAGATGCAAACTCACTCAAATATATGAGACATGTTGAAATTCGACTTCAAATTAGGAAGATAGACTTTGAAAATTTTCCATATTTTCAAAGTGACAGTTGACCTCAATGGGTTTCAATGGATGTTATTCGATGATATCTGACAAAATTAGATGCAAACTCACTCAAATATATGAGAAATGTTGAAATTCGACTTCACATTAGGAAGATAGACTTTGAAAATTTTCAATTATTACAAAGTGACAGTTGACCTCAATGGTCTTCAATCGATGTTATTCGATGATATCTGAGAGAGTTAGATGCAAACTCACTCAAATATATGAGACATGTTGAAATTCGACTTCAAATTAGGAAGATAGACTTTGAAAATTTTCCATATTTACAAAGTGACAGTTGACCTCAAGGGGCTCTAATGGATGTTATTCGATGATATCTGACAAAGTTAGATGCAAACTCACTCAAATATATGAGAAATGTTGAAATCCGACTTCACATTAGGAAGATAGACTTCGAAAATTTTCAATTATTACAAAGTGACAGTTGACCTCAATGGGCTTCAATGGATGTTAATTGATGATATCTGACAAAGTTAGATGCAAACTCACTCAAATATATGAGAAATGTTGAAATTCGACTTCAAATTAGAAAGATAGACTTTGAAAATTTTCCATATTTTCAAAGTGACAGTTGACCTCAATGGTCTTCAATCGATGTTATTTGATGATATCTGACAAAGTTAGATGCAAACTCACTCAAATATATGAGAAATGTTGAAATTCGACTTCAAATTAGAAAGATAGACTTCGAAAATTTTCAATTATTTCAAAGTGACAGTTGACCTCAATGGGCTTCAATGGATGTTAATTGATGATATCTGACAAAGTTAGATGCAAACTCACTCAAATATATGAGAAATGTTGAAATTCGACTTCAAATTAGAAAGATAGACTTTGAAAATTTTCCATATTTTCAAAGTGACAGTTGACCTCAATGGTCTTCAATCAATGTTATTCGATGATATCTGACAAAGTTAGATGCAAACTTACTCAAATATATGAGAAATGTTGAAATTCGACTTCAAATTAGGAAGATAGACTTTGAAAATTTTCCATATTTTCAAAGTGACAGTTGACCTCAATGGGCTTCAATGGATGTTATTCGATGATATCTGACAAAATTAGATGCAAACTCACTCAAATATATGAGAAATGTTGAAATTCGACTTCAAATTAGAAAGACTTCGAAAATTTTCAATTATTACTAAGTGACAGTTGACCTCAATAGGCTTCAATCGATGTTATTCGATGATATCTGACAAAGTTAGATGCAAACTCACTCAAATATATGAGAAATTCTGAAATTCGAATTCAAATTAGGAAGATAGACTTTGAAAATTTTCCATATTTACAAAGTGACGTTGACCTCAATGGTCTTCAATCGATGTTATTCGATGATATCTGACAAAGTTAGATGCAAACTCACTCAAATATATGAGAAATGTTGAAATTCGACTTCAAATTAGGAAGATAGACTTTGAAAATTTTCAATTATTACAAAGTGACAGTTGACCTCAATGGTCTTCAATCGATGTTATTCGATGATATCTGCCAAAGTTAGATGCAAACTCACTCAAATATATGAGAAATGCTGACATTCGACTTCAAATTAGGAAGATAGACTTTGAAAATTTTCCATATTTTCAAAGTGACAGTTGACCTCAATGGTTTTCAATCGATGTTATTCGATGATATCTGACAAAGTTAGATGCAAACTCACTCAAATATATGAGAAATGTTGAAATTCGACTTCAAATTAGGAAGATAGACTTTGAAAATTTTCCATATTTTCAAAGTGACAGTTGACCTCAATGGACTTCAATGGATGTTATTCGATGATATCTGACAAAGTTAGATGCAAACTCACTCAAATATATGAGAAATGTTGAAATTCGACTTCACATTAGGAAGATAGACTTTGAAAATTTTCAATTATTACAAAGTGACAGTTGACCTCAATGGTCTTCAATCGATGTTATTCGATGATATCTGACAAAGTTAGATGCAAACTCACTCAAATATATGAGAAATGTTGAAATTCGACTTCAAATTAGGATGATAGACTTTGAAAATTTTCCATATTTTCAAAGTGACAGTTGACCTCAATGGACTTCAATGGATGTTATTCGATGATATCTGATAAAGTTAGATGCAAACTCACTCAAATATATGAGAAATGTTGAAATTCGACTTCAAATTAGAAAGATAGACTTCGAAAATTTTCAATTATTACAAAGTGACAGTTGACCTCAATGGTCTTCAGTCGATGTTATTTGATGATATCTGACAAAGTTAGATGCAAACTCACTCAAATATATGAGAAATGTTGAAATTCGACTTCAAATTAGGAAGATAGACTGAAAATTTTCAATTATTACAAAGTGACAGTTGACCTCAATGGGCTTCAATCGATGTTATTCGATGATATCTGAAAAATTAAGATGCAAACTCACTCAAATATATGAGAAATGTTGGAATTCGACTTCAAATTAGGAAGATAGACTTTAAAAATTTTCCATATTTTCAAAGTGACAGTTGACCTCAATGGTCTTCAATGGATGTTATTCGATGATATCTGACAAAGTTAGATGCAAACGCACTCAAATATATAAGAAATGTTGAAATTCGACTTCAAATTAGAAAGATAGACTTTGAAAATTTTCAATTATTACAAAGTGACAGTTGACCTCAATGGTCTTCACTCGATGTTATTTGATGATATCTGACAAAGTTAGATGCAAACTCACTCAAATATATGAGAAATGTTGAAATTCGACTTCAAATTAGAAAGATAGACTTCGAAAATTTTCAATTATTACAAAGTGACAGTTGACCTCAATGGGCTTCAATGGATGTTATTTGATGATATCTGACAAAGTTAGATGCAAACTCACTCAAATATATGAGAAATGTTGAAATCCGACTTCACATTAGGAAGATAGACTTTGAAAATTTTCAATTATTACAAAGTGACAGTTGACCTCAATGGTCTTCACTCGATGTTATTTGATGATATCTGACAAAGTTAGATGCAAACTCACTCAAATATATGAGAAATGTTGAAATCCGACTTCACATTAGGAAGATAGACTTTGAAAATTTTCAATTATTACAAAGTGACAGTTGACCTCAATGGTCTTCACTCGATGTTATTTGATGATATCTGACAAAGTTAGATGCAAACTCACTCAAATATATGAGAAATGTTGAAATTCGACTTCAAATTAGAAAGATAGACTTCGAAAATTTTCAATTATTACAAAGTGACAGTTGACCTCAATGGGCTTCAATGGATGTTATTTGATGATATCTGACAAAGTTAGATGCAAACTCACTCAAATATATGAGAAATGTTGGAATTCGACTTCAAATTAGGAAGATAGACTTTAAAAATTTTCCATATTTTCAAAGTGACAGTTGACCTCAATGGTCTTCAATGGATGTTATTCGATGATATCTGACAAAGTTAGATGCAAACGCACTCAAATATATAAGAAATGTTGAAATTCGACTTCAAATTAGAAAGATAGACTTTGAAAATTTTCAATTATTACAAAGTGACAGTTGACCTCAATGGTCTTCACTCGATGTTATTTGATGATATCTGACAAAGTTAGATGCAAACTCACTCAAATATATGAGAAATGTTGAAATTCGACTTCAAATTAGAAAGATAGACTTCGAAAATTTTCAATTATTACAAAGTGACAGTTGACCTCAATAGGCTTCAATGGATGTCATTCGATGATATCTGACAAAGTTAGATGCAAACTCACTCAAATATATGAGAAATGTTGAAATCCGACTTCACATTAGGAAGATAGACTTTGAAAATTTTCAATTATTACAAAGTGACAGTTGACCTCAATGGTCTTCACTCGATGTTATTTGATGATATCTGACAAAGTTAGATGCAAACTCACTCAAATATATGAGAAATTTTGAAATTCGACTTCAAATTAGAAAGATAGACTTCGAAAATTTTCAATTATTACAAAGTGACAGTTGACCTCAATGGGCTTCAATGGATGTTATTTGATGATATCTGACAAAGTTAGATGCAAACTCACTCAAATATATGAGAAATGTTGAAATTCGACTTCAAATTAGAAAGATAGACTTTGAAAATTTTCCATATTTTCAAAGTGACAGTTGACCTCAATAGTCTTCAATCGATGTTATTCGATGATATCTGACAAAGTTAGATGCAAACTCACTCAAATATATGTGAAATGTTGAAATTCGACTTCAAGTTAGGAAGACAGACTTTGAAAATTTTCAATTATTACAAAGTGACAGTTGACCTCAATGTGCTTCAATGGATGTTATTCGATGATATCTGACAAATTTAGATGCAATCTCACTCAAATATATGAGAAATGTTGAAATTCGACTTCAAATTAGAAATATAGACTTCGAAAATTTTCAATTATTACAAAGTGACAGTTGACCTCAATAGGCTTCAATCGATGTTATTCGATGATATCTGACAAAGTTAGATGCAAACTCACTCAAATATATGAGAAATTCTGAAATTCGACTTCAAATTAGGAAGATAGACTTTGAAAATTTTCCATATTTACAAAGTGACGTTGACCTCAATGGTCTTCAATCGATGTTATTCGATGATATCTGACAAAGTTAGATGCAAACTTACTCAAATATATGAGAAATGTTGAAATTCGACTTCAAATTAGGAAGATAGACTTTGAAAATTTTCCATATTTTCAAAGTGACAGTTGACCTCAATGGGCTTCAATGGATGTTATTCGATGATATCTGACAAAATTAGATGCAAACTCACTCAAATATATGAGAAATGTTGAAATTCGACTTCAAATTAGAAAGATAGACTTCGAAAATTTTCAATTATTACAAAGTGACAGTTGACCTCAATAGGCTTCAATCGATGTTATTCGATGATATCTGATAAAGTTAGATGCAAACTCACTCAAATATATGAGAAATGTTGAAATTCGACTTCAAATTAGAAAGATAGACTTCGAAAATTTTCAATTATTACAAAGTGACATTGACCTCAATGGTCTTCAATCGATGTTATTCGATGATATCTGACAAAGTTAGATGCAAACTCACTCAAATATATGAGAAATGTTGAAATTCGACTTCAAATTAGGAAGATAGACTTTGAAAATTTTCCATATTTTCAAAGTGACAGTTGACCTCAATGGACTTCAATGGATGTTATTCGATGATATCTGACAAAGTTAGATGCAAACTCACTCAAATATATGAGAAATGTTGAAATTCGACTTCAAATTAGAAAGATAGACTTCGAAAATTTTCAATTATTACAAAGTGACATTGACCTCAATGGTCATCAATCGATGTTATTCGATGATATCTGACAAAGTTAGATGCAAACACACTCAAATATATGAGAAATGTTGAAATTCGACTTCAAATTAGGAAGATAGACTTTGAAAATTTTCAATTATTACAAAGTGACAGTTGACCTCAATGAGCTTCAATGGATGTTATCCGATGATATCTGACAAAGTTAGATGCAAACTCAATCAAATATATGAGAAATGTTGAAATTCGACTTCAAGTTAGGGAGATAGACTTTGAAAATTTTCCATATTTTCAAAGTGACAGTTGACCTCAATGGTCTTCAATCGATGTTATTCGATGATATCTGACAAAGTTAGATGGAAACTCACTCAAATATATGAGAAATGTTGAAATTCGACTTCAAGTTAGGAAGAGAGACTTTGAAAATTTTCCATATTTTCAAAGTGACAGTTGACCTCAATGGTCTTCAATCGATGTTATTCGATGATATCTGACAAAGTTAGATGCAAACTCACTCAAATATATGAGAAATGTTGAAATTCGACTTCAAATTAGAAAGATAGACTTCGAAAATTTTCAATTATTACAAAGTGACAGTTGACCTCAATGGTTTTCAATCGATGTTATTCGATGATATCTGACAAAGTTAGATGCAAACTCACTCAAATATATGAGAAATGTTGAAATTCGACTTCAAATTAGGAAGATAGACTTTGAAAATTTTCCATATTTTCAAAGTGACAGTTGACCTCAATGGGCTTCAATGGATGTTATTCGATGACATCTGACAAAGTTAGATGCAAACTCACTCAAATATATGAGAAATGTTGAAATTCGACTTCAAATTAGGAAGATAGACTTTGAAAATTTTCCATATTTTCAAAGTGACAGATGACCTCAATGGACTTCAATGGATGTTATTCGATGATATCTGACAAAGTTAGATGCAAACTCACTCAAATATATGAGAAATGTTGAAATTCGACTTCACATTAGGAAGATAGACTTTGAAAATTTTCAATTATTACAAAGTGACAGTTGACCTCAATGGTCTTCAATCGATGTTATTCGATGATATCTGAGAGAGTTAGATGCAAACTCACTCAAATATATGAGACATGTTGAAATTCGACTTCAAATTAGGAAGATAGACTTTGAAAATTTTCCATATTTTCAAAGTGACAGTTGACCTCAATGGACTTCAATGGATGTTATTCGATGATATCTGACAAAGTTAGATGCAAACGCACTCAAATATATAAGAAATGTTGAAATTCGACTTCAAATTAGAAAGATAGACTTTGAAAATTTTCAATTATTACAAAGTGACAGTTGACCTCAATAGGCTTCAATGGATGTTATTCGATGATATCTGACAAAGTTAGATGCAAACTCACTCAAATATATGAGAAATGTTGAAATCCGACTTCACATTAGGAAGATAGACTTTGAAAATTTTCAATTATTACAAAGTGACATTGACCTCAATGGTCTTCAATCGATGTTATTCGATGATATCTGACAAAGTTAGATGCAAACGCACTCAAATATATAAGAAATGTTGAAATTCGACTTCAAAT
The DNA here is from genome assembly GCF_026230105.1 of Diorhabda sublineata. Taxonomy (NCBI): domain Eukaryota; kingdom Metazoa; phylum Arthropoda; class Insecta; order Coleoptera; family Chrysomelidae; genus Diorhabda; species Diorhabda sublineata. The sequence continues at coordinate 157,442 of NW_026614188.1, forward strand.
TAGAAAGATAGACTTTGAAAATTTTCAATTATTACAAAGTGACAGTTGACCTCAATAGGCTTCAATGGATGTCATTCGATGATATCTGACAAAGTTAGATGCAAACTCACTCAAATATATGAGAAATGTTGAAATCCGACTTCACATTAGGAAGATAGACTTTGAAAATTTTCAATTATTACAAAGTGACAGTTGACCTCAATGGTCTTCACTCGATGTTATTTGATGATATCTGACAAAGTTAGATGCAAACTCACTCAAATATATGAGAAATGTTGAAATTCGACTTCAAATTAGAAAGATAGACTTCGAAAATTTTCAATTATTACAAAGTGACAGTTGACCTCAATGGGCTTCAATGGATGTTATTTGATGATATCTGACAAAGTTAGATGCAAACTCACTCAAATATATGAGAAATGTTGAAATTCGACTTCAAATTAGAAAGATAGACTTTGAAAATTTTCCATATTTTCAAAGTGACAGTTGACCTCAATAGTCTTCAATCGATGTTATTCGATGATATCTGACAAAGTTAGATGCAAACTCACTCAAATATATGTGAAATGTTGAAATTCGACTTCAAGTTAGGAAGACAGACTTTGAAAATTTTCAATTATTACAAAGTGACAGTTGACCTCAATGTGCTTCAATGGATGTTATTCGATGATATCTGACAAATTTAGATGCAATCTCACTCAAATATATGAGAAATGTTGAAATTCGACTTCAAATTAGAAATATAGACTTCGAAAATTTTCAATTATTACAAAGTGACAGTTGACCTCAATAAGCTTCAATCGATGTTATTCGATGATATCTGACAAAGTTAGATGCAAACTCACTCAAATATATGAGAAATTCTGAAATTCGACTTCAAATTAGGAAGATAGACTTTGAAAATTTTCCATATTTACAAAGTGACGTTGACCTCAATGGTCTTCAATCGATGTTATTCGATGATATCTGACAAAGTTAGATGCAAACTCAATCAAATATATGAGAAATGTTGAAATTCGACTTCAAATTAGGAAGATAGACTTTGAAAATTTTCCATATTTTCAAAGTGACAGTTGACCTCAATGGACTTCAATGGATGTTATTCGATGATATCTGACAAAGTTAGATGCAAACTCACTCAAATATATGAGAAATGTTGAAATTCGACTTCAAATTAGAAAGATAGACTTCGAAAATTTTCAATTATTACAAAGTGACGTTGACCTCAATGGTCTTCAATCGATGTTATTCGATGATATCTGACAAAGTTAGATGCAAACTCACTCAAATATATGAGAAATGTTGAAATTCGACTTCAAATTAGAAAGATAGACTTCGAAAATTTTCAATTATTACAAAGTGACAGTTGACCTCAATGGTTTTCAATCGATGTTATTCGATGATATCTGACAAAGTTAGATGCAAACTCACTCAAATATATGAGAAATGTTGAAATTCGACTTCAAATTAGGAAGATAGACTTTGAAAATTTTCCATATTTTCAAAGTGACAGTTGACCTCAATGGGCTTCAATGGATGTTATTCGATGACATCTGACAAAGTTAGATGCAAACTCACTCAAATATATGAGAAATGTTGAAATTCGACTTCAAATTAGGAAGATAGACTTTGAAAATTTTCCATATTTTCAAAGTGACAGATGACCTCAATGGACTTCAATGGATGTTATTCGATGATATCTGACAAAGTTAGATGCAAACTCACTCAAATATATGAGAAATGTTGAAATTCGACTTCACATTAGGAAGATAGACTTTGAAAATTTTCAATTATTACAAAGTGACAGTTGACCTCAATGGTCTTCAATCGATGTTATTCGATGATATCTGAGAGAGTTAGATGCAAACTCACTCAAATATATGAGACATGTTGAAATTCGACTTCAAATTAGGAAGATAGACTTTGAAAATTTTCCATATTTACAAAGTGACAGTTGACCTCAAGGGGCTCTAATGGATGTTATTCGATGATATCTGACAAAGTTAGATGCAAACTCACTCAAATATATGAGAAATGTTGAAATTCGACTTCAAATTAGGAAGATAGACTGAAAATTTTCAATTATTACAAAGTGACAGTTGACCTCAATGGGCTTCAATCGATGTTATTCGATGATATCTGAAAAATTAAGATGCAAACTCACTCAAATATATGAGAAATGCTGACATTCGACTTCAAATTAGGAAGATAGACTTTGAAAATTTTCCATATTTTCAAAGTGACAGTTGACCTCAATGGACTTCAATGGATGTTATTCGATGATATCTGATAAAGTTAGATGCAAACTCACTCAAATATATGAGAAATGTTGAAATTCGACTTCAAATTAGAAAGATAGACTTCGAAAATTTTCAATTATTACAAAGTGACATTGACCTCAATGGTCTTCAATCGATGTTATTCGATGATATCTGACAAAGTTAGATGCAAACGCACTCAAATATATAAGAAATGTTGAAATTCGACTTCAAATTAGAAAGATAGACTTTGAAAATTTTCAATTATTACAAAGTGACAGTTGACCTCAATAGGCTTCAATGGATGTTATTCGATGATATCTGACAAAGTTAGATGCAAACTCACTCAAATATATGAGAAATGTTGAAATCCGACTTCACATTAGGAAGATAGACTTTGAAAATTTTCAATTATTACAAAGTGACATTGACCTCAATGGTCTTCAATCGATGTTATTCGATGATATCTGACAAAGTTAGATGCAAACGCACTCAAATATATAAGAAATGTTGAAATTCGACTTCAAATTAGAAAGATAGACTTTGAAAATTTTCAATTATTACAAAGTGACAGTTGACCTCAATAGGCTTCAATGGATGTCATTCGATGATATCTGACAAAGTTAGATGCAAACTCACTCAAATATATGAGAAATGTTGAAATCCGACTTCACATTAGGAAGATAGACTTTGAAAATTTTCAATTATTACAAAGTGACAGTTGACCTCAATGGTCTTCACTCGATGTTATTTGATGATATCTGACAAAGTTAGATGCAAACTCACTCAAATATATGAGAAATGCTGACATTCGACTTCAAATTAGGAAGATAGACTTTGAAAATTTTCCATATTTTCAAAGTGACAGTTGACCTCAATGGACTTCAATGGATGTTATTCGATGATATCTGATAAAGTTAGATGCAAACTCACTCAAATATATGAGAAATGTTGAAATTCGACTTCAAATTAGAAAGATAGACTTCGAAAATTTTCAATTATTACAAAGTGACATTGACCTCAATGGTCTTCAATCGATGTTATTCGATGATATCTGACAAAGTTAGATGCAAACTCACTCAAATATATGAGAAATGTTGAAATTCGACTTCAAATTAGGAAGATAGACTTTGAAAATTTTCCATATTTTCAAAGTGACAGTTGACCTCAATGGACTTCAATGGATGTTATTCGATGATATCTGACAAAGTTAGATGCAAACTCACTCAAATATATGAGAAATGTTGAAATTCGACTTCAAATTAGAAAGATAGACTTCGAAAATTTTCAATTATTACAAAGTGACGTTGACCTCAATGGTCATCAATCGATGTTATTCGATGATATCTGACAAAGTTAGATGCAAACACACTCAAATATATGAGAAATGTTGAAATTCGACTTCAAATTAGGAAGATAGACTTTGAAAATTTTCAATTATTACAAAGTGACAGTTGACCTCAATGAGCTTCAATGGATGTTATCCGATGATATCTGACAAAGTTAGATGCAAACTCAATCAAATATATGAGAAATGTTGAAATTCGACTTCAAATTAGGAAGATAGACTTTGAAAATTTTCCATATTTTCAAAGTGACAGTTGACCTCAATGGACTTCAATGGATGTTATTCGATGATATCTGACAAAGTTAGATGCAAACTCACTCAAATATATGAGAAATGTTGAAATTCGACTTCAAATTAGAAAGATAGACTTCGAAAATTTTCAATTATTACAAAGTGACGTTGACCTCAATGGTCTTCAATCGATGTTATTCGATGATATCTGACAAAGTTAGATGCAAACTCACTCAAATATATGAGAAATGTTGAAATTCGACTTCAAATTAGAAAGATAGACTTCGAAAATTTTCAATTATTACAAAGTGACAGTTGACCTCAATGGTTTTCAATCGATGTTATTCGATGATATCTGACAAAGTTAGATGCAAACTCACTCAAATATATGAGAAATGTTGAAATTCGACTTCAAATTAGGAAGATAGACTTTGAAAATTTTCCATATTTTCAAAGTGACAGTTGACCTCAATGGACTTCAATGGATGTTATTCGATGATATCTGATAAAGTTAGATGCAAACTCACTCAAATATATGAGAAATGTTGAAATTCGACTTCAAATTAGAAAGATAGACTTCGAAAATTTTCAATTATTACAAAGTGACATTGACCTCAATGGTCTTCAATCGATGTTATTCGATGATATCTGACAAAGTTAGATGCAAACGCACTCAAATATATAAGAAATGTTGAAATTCGACTTCAAATTAGAAAGATAGACTTTGAAAATTTTCAATTATTACAAAGTGACAGTTGACCTCAATAGGCTTCAATGGATGTTATTCGATGATATCTGACAAAGTTAGATGCAAACTCACTCAAATATATGAGAAATGTTGAAATCCGACTTCACATTAGGAAGATAGACTTTGAAAATTTTCAATTATTACAAAGTGACATTGACCTCAATGGTCTTCAATCGATGTTATTCGATGATATCTGACAAAGTTAGATGCAAACGCACTCAAATATATAAGAAATGTTGAAATTCGACTTCAAATTAGAAAGATAGACTTTGAAAATTTTCAATTATTACAAAGTGACAGTTGACCTCAATAGGCTTCAATGGATGTCATTCGATGATATCTGACAAAGTTAGATGCAAACTCACTCAAATATATGAGAAATGTTGAAATCCGACTTCACATTAGGAAGATAGACTTTGAAAATTTTCAATTATTACAAAGTGACAGTTGACCTCAATGGTCTTCACTCGATGTTATTTGATGATATCTGACAAAGTTAGATGCAAACTCACTCAAATATATGAGAAATGCTGACATTCGACTTCAAATTAGGAAGATAGACTTTGAAAATTTTCCATATTTTCAAAGTGACAGTTGACCTCAATGGACTTCAATGGATGTTATTCGATGATATCTGATAAAGTTAGATGCAAACTCACTCAAATATATGAGAAATGTTGAAATTCGACTTCAAATTAGAAAGATAGACTTCGAAAATTTTCAATTATTACAAAGTGACATTGACCTCAATGGTCTTCAATCGATGTTATTCGATGATATCTGACAAAGTTAGATGCAAACTCACTCAAATATATGAGAAATGTTGAAATTCGACTTCAAATTAGGAAGATAGACTTTGAAAATTTTCCATATTTTCAAAGTGACAGTTGACCTCAATGGACTTCAATGGATGTTATTCGATGATATCTGACAAAGTTAGATGCAAACTCACTCAAATATATGAGAAATGTTGAAATTCGACTTCAAATTAGAAAGATAGACTTCGAAAATTTTCAATTATTACAAAGTGACGTTGACCTCAATGGTCATCAATCGATGTTATTCGATGATATCTGACAAAGTTAGATGCAAACACACTCAAATATATGAGAAATGTTGAAATTCGACTTCAAATTAGGAAGATAGACTTTGAAAATTTTCAATTATTACAAAGTGACAGTTGACCTCAATGAGCTTCAATGGATGTTATCCGATGATATCTGACAAAGTTAGATGCAAACTCAATCAAATATATGAGAAATGTTGAAATTCGACTTCAAATTAGGAAGATAGACTTTGAAAATTTTCCATATTTTCAAAGTGACAGTTGACCTCAATGGACTTCAATGGATGTTATTCGATGATATCTGACAAAGTTAGATGCAAACTCACTCAAATATATGAGAAATGTTGAAATTCGACTTCAAATTAGAAAGATAGACTTCGAAAATTTTCAATTATTACAAAGTGACGTTGACCTCAATGGTCTTCAATCGATGTTATTCGATGATATCTGACAAAGTTAGATGCAAACTCACTCAAATATATGAGAAATGTTGAAATTCGACTTCAAATTAGAAAGATAGACTTCGAAAATTTTCAATTATTACAAAGTGACAGTTGACCTCAATGGTTTTCAATCGATGTTATTCGATGATATCTGACAAAGTTAGATGCAAACTCACTCAAATATATGAGAAATGTTGAAATTCGACTTCAAATTAGGAAGATAGACTTTGAAAATTTTCCATATTTTCAAAGTGACAGTTGACCTCAATGGGCTTCAATGGATGTTATTCGATGACATCTGACAAAGTTAGATGCAAACTCACTCAAATATATGAGAAATGTTGAAATTCGACTTCAAATTAGGAAGATAGACTTTGAAAATTTTCCATATTTTCAAAGTGACAGATGACCTCAATGGACTTCAATGGATGTTATTCGATGATATCTGACAAAGTTAGATGCAAACTCACTCAAATATATGAGAAATGTTGAAATTCGACTTCACATTAGGAAGATAGACTTTGAAAATTTTCAATTATTACAAAGTGACAGTTGACCTCAATGGTCTTCAATCGATGTTATTCGATGATATCTGAGAGAGTTAGATGCAAACTCACTCAAATATATGAGACATGTTGAAATTCGACTTCAAATTAGGAAGATAGACTTTGAAAATTTTCCATATTTACAAAGTGACAGTTGACCTCAAGGGGCTCTAATGGATGTTATTCGATGATATCTGACAAAGTTAGATGCAAACTCACTCAAATATATGAGAAATGTTGAAATTCGACTTCAAATTAGGAAGATAGACTGAAAATTTTCAATTATTACAAAGTGACAGTTGACCTCAATGGGCTTCAATCGATGTTATTCGATGATATCTGAAAAATTAAGATGCAAACTCACTCAAATATATGAGAAATGCTGACATTCGACTTCAAATTAGGAAGATAGACTTTGAAAATTTTCCATATTTTCAAAGTGACAGTTGACCTCAATGGACTTCAATGGATGTTATTCGATGATATCTGATAAAGTTAGATGCAAACTCACTCAAATATATGAGAAATGTTGAAATTCGACTTCAAATTAGAAAGATAGACTTCGAAAATTTTCAATTATTACAAAGTGACATTGACCTCAATGGTCTTCAATCGATGTTATTCGATGATATCTGACAAAGTTAGATGCAAACGCACTCAAATATATAAGAAATGTTGAAATTCGACTTCAAATTAGAAAGATAGACTTTGAAAATTTTCAATTATTACAAAGTGACAGTTGACCTCAATAGGCTTCAATGGATGTTATTCGATGATATCTGACAAAGTTAGATGCAAACTCACTCAAATATATGAGAAATGTTGAAATCCGACTTCACATTAGGAAGATAGACTTTGAAAATTTTCAATTATTACAAAGTGACATTGACCTCAATGGTCTTCAATCGATGTTATTCGATGATATCTGACAAAGTTAGATGCAAACGCACTCAAATATATAAGAAATGTTGAAATTCGACTTCAAATTAGAAAGATAGACTTTGAAAATTTTCAATTATTACAAAGTGACAGTTGACCTCAATAGGCTTCAATGGATGTCATTCGATGATATCTGACAAAGTTAGATGCAAACTCACTCAAATATATGAGAAATGTTGAAATCCGACTTCACATTAGGAAGATAGACTTTGAAAATTTTCAATTATTACAAAGTGACAGTTGACCTCAATGGTCTTCACTCGATGTTATTTGATGATATCTGACAAAGTTAGATGCAAACTCACTCAAATATATGAGAAATGTTGAAATTCGACTTCAAATTAGAAAGATAGACTTCGAAAATTTTCAATTATTACAAAGTGACAGTTGACCTCAATGGGCTTCAATGGATGTTATTTGATGATATCTGACAAAGTTAGATGCAAACTCACTCAAATATATGAGAAATGTTGAAATTCGACTTCAAATTAGAAAGATAGACTTTGAAAATTTTCCATATTTTCAAAGTGACAGTTGACCTCAATAGTCTTCAATCGATGTTATTCGATGATATCTGACAAAGTTAGATGCAAACTCACTCAAATATATGTGAAATGTTGAAATTCGACTTCAAGTTAGGAAGACAGACTTTGAAAATTTTCAATTATTACAAAGTGACAGTTGACCTCAATGTGCTTCAATGGATGTTATTCGATGATATCTGACAAATTTAGATGCAATCTCACTCAAATATATGAGAAATGTTGAAATTCGACTTCAAATTAGAAATATAGACTTCGAAAATTTTCAATTATTACAAAGTGACAGTTGACCTCAATAAGCTTCAATCGATGTTATTCGATGATATCTGACAAAGTTAGATGCAAACTCACTCAAATATATGAGAAATTCTGAAATTCGACTTCAAATTAGGAAGATAGACTTTGAAAATTTTCCATATTTACAAAGTGACGTTGACCTCAATGGTCTTCAATCGATGTTATTCGATGATATCTGACAAAGTTAGATGCAAACTTACTCAAATATATGAGAAATGTTGAAATTCGACTTCAAATTAGGAAGATAGACTTTGAAAATTTTCCATATTTTCAAAGTGACAGTTGACCTCAATGGGCTTCAATGGATGTTATTCGATGATATCTGACAAAATTAGATGCAAACTCACTCAAATATATGAGAAATGTTGAAATTCGACTTCAAATTAGAAAGATAGACTTCGAAAATTTTCAATTATTACAAAGTGACAGTTGACCTCAATAGGCTTCAATCGATGTTATTCGATGATATCTGACAAAGTTAGATGCAAACTCACTCAAATATATGAGAAATGTTGAAATTCCACTTCAAATTAGAAAGATAGACTTTGAAAATTTTCAATTATTACAAAGTGACAGTTGACCTCAATAGGCTTCAATGGATGTTATTCGATGATATCTGACAAAGTTAGATGCAAACTCACTCAAATATATGAGAAATGTTGAAATCCGACTTCACATTAGGAAGATAGACTTTGAAAATTTTCAATTATTACAAAGTGACATTGACCTCAATGGTCTTCAATCGATGTTATTCGATGATATCTGACAAAGTTAGATGCAAACGCACTCAAATATATAAGAAATGTTGAAATTCGACTTCAAATTAGAAAGATAGACTTTGAAAATTTTCAATTATTACAAAGTGACAGTTGACCTCAATAGGCTTCAATGGATGTCATTCGATGATATCTGACAAAGTTAGATGCAAACTCACTCAAATATATGAGAAATGTTGAAATCCGACTTCACATTAGGAAGATAGACTTTGAAAATTTTCAATTATTACAAAGTGACAGTTGACCTCAATGGTCTTCACTCGATGTTATTTGATGATATCTGACAAAGTTAGATGCAAACTCACTCAAATATATGAGAAATGTTGAAATTCGACTTCAAATTAGAAAGATAGACTTCGAAAATTTTCAATTATTACAAAGTGACAGTTGACCTCAATGGGCTTCAATGGATGTTATTTGATGATATCTGACAAAGTTAGATGCAAACTCACTCAAATATATGAGAAATGTTGAAATTCGACTTCAAATTAGAAAGATAGACTTTGAAAATTTTCCATATTTTCAAAGTGACAGTTGACCTCAATAGTCTTCAATCGATGTTATTCGATGATATCTGACAAAGTTAGATGCAAACTCACTCAAATATATGTGAAATGTTGAAATTCGACTTCAAATTAGGAAGATAGACTTTGAAAATTTTCCATATTTACAAAGTGACGTTGACCTCAATGGTCTTCAATCGATGTTATTCGATGATATCTGACAAAGTTAGATGCAAACTCACTCAAATATATGAGAAATGTTGAAATTCGACTTCAAATTAGGAAGATAGACTTCGAAAATTTTCAATTATTACAAAGTGACGTTGACCTCAATGAACTTCAATGGATGTTATCCGATGATATCTGACAAAGTTAGATGCAAACTCACTCAAATATATGAGAAATGTTGAAATTCGACTTCAAGTTAGGGAGATAGACTTTGAAAATTTTCCATATTTTCAAAGTGACAGTTGACCTCAATGGTCTTCAATCGATGTTATTCGATGATATCTGACAAAGTTAGATGCAAACTCACTCAAATATATGAGAAATGTTGAAATTCGACTTCAAATTAGAAAGATAGACTTTGAAAATTTTCCATATTTTCAAAGTGACATTTGACCTCAATGGGCTTCAATGGATGTTATTCGATGATATCTGACAAAGTAAGATGGAAACTCACTCAAATATATGAGAAATGTTGAAATTCGACTTCAAGTTAGGAAGAGAGACTTTGAAAATTTTCCATATTTTCAAAGTGACAGTTGACCTCAATGGTCTTCAATCGATGTTATTCGATGATATCTGACAGAGTTAGATACAAACTCACTCAAATATATGAGAAATGTTGAAATTCGACTTCAAATTAGGAAGATAGACTTTGAAAATTTTCCATATTTTCAAAGTGACATTTGACCTCATTGGGCTTCAATGGATGTTATTCGATGATATGTGAAAAAGTTAGATGCAAACTCACTCAAATATATGAGAAATGTTGAAATTCGACTTCACATTAGGGAGATAGACTTTGAAAATTTTCCATATTTACAAAGTGACGTTGACCTCAATGGTCTTCAATCGATGTTATTCGATGATATCTGACAAAGTTAGATGCAAACTCACTCAAATATATGAGAAATGTTGAAATTCGACTTCAAATTAGAAAGATAGACTTCGAAAATTTTCAATTATTACAAAGTGACGTTGACCTCAATGAACTTCAATGGATGTTATCCGATGATATCTGACAAAGTTAGATGCAAACTCACTCAAATATATGAGAAATGTTGAAATTCGACTTCAAGTTAGGGAGATAGACTTTGAAAATTTTCCATATTTTCAAAGTGACAGTTGACCTCAATGGTCTTCAATCGATGTTATTCGATGATATCTGACAAAGTTAGATGCAAACTCACTCAAATATATGAGAAATTCTGAAATTCGACTTCAAATTAGGAAGATAGACTTTGAAAATTTTCCATATTTTCAAAGTGACAGTTGACCTCAATGGACTTCAATGGATGTTATTCGATGATATCTGATGAAGTTAGATGCAAACTCACTCAAATATATGAGAAATGTTGAAACTCGACTTCAAATTAGAAAGATAGACTTCGAAAATTTTCAATTATTACAAAGTGACATTGACCTCAATGGTCTTCAATCGATGTTATTCGATGATATCTGACAAAGTTAGATGCAAACTCACTCAAATATATGAGAAATGTTGAAATTCGACTTCAAATTAGGAAGATAGACTTTGAAAATTTTCCATATTTTCAAAGTGACAGTTGACCTCAATGGGCTTCAATGGATGTTATTCGATGACATCTGACAAAGTTAGATGCAAACTCACTCAAATATATGAGAAATGTCGAAATTCGACTTCAAATTAGGAAGATAGACTTTGAAAATTTTCCATATTTTCAAAGTGACAGTTGACCTCAATGGACTTCAATGGATGTTATTCGATGATATCTGACAAAGTTAGATGCAAACTCACTCAAATATATGAGAAATGTTGAAATTCGACTTCACATTAGGAAGATAGACTTTGAAAATTTTCAATTATTACAAAGTGACAGTTGACCTCAATGGTCTTCAATCGATGTTATTCGATGATATCTGCCAAAGTTAGATGCAAACTCACTCAAATATATGAGAAATGCAAATTAGGAAGATAGACTTTGAAAATTTTCCATATTTTCAAAGTGACAGTTGACCTCAATGGTCTTCAATCGATGTTATTCGATGATATCTGAGAGAGTTAGATGCAAACTCACTCAAATATATGAGACATGTTGAAATTCGACTTCAAATTAGGAAGATAGACTTTGAAAATTTTCCATATTTACAAAGTGACAGTTGACCTCAAGGGGCTCTAATGGATGTTATTCGATGATATCTGACAAAGTTAGATGCAAACTCACTCAAATATATGAGAAATGTTGAAATTCGACTTCAAATTAGGAAGATAGACTGAAAATTTTCAATTATTACAAAGTGACAGTTGACCTCAATGGGCTTCAATCGATGTTATTCGATGATATCTGAAAAATTAAGATGCAAACTCACTCAAATATATGAGAAATGTTGGAATTCGACTTCAAATTAGGAAGATAGACTTTAAAAATTTTCCATATTTTCAAAGTGACAGTTGACCTCAATGGACTTCAATGGATGTTATTCGATGATATCTGATAAAGTTAGATGCAAACTCACTCAAATATATGAGAAATGTTGAAAATCGACTTCAAATTAGAAAGATAGACTTCGAAAATTTTCAATTATTACAAAGTGACATTGACCTCAATGGTCTTCAATCGATGTTATTCGATGATATCTGACAAAGTTAGATGCAAACTCACTCAAATATATGAGAAATGTTGAAATCCGACTTCACATTAGGAAGATAGACTTTGAAAATTTTCAATTATTACAAAGTGACAGTTGACCTCAATGGTCTTCAATCGATGTTATTCGATGATATCTGACAAAGTTAGATGCAAACTCACTCAAATATATGAGAAATATTGAAATTCGACTTCAAATTAGGAAGATAGACTTTGAAAATTTTCAATTATTATAAAGTGACAGTTGACCTCAATGGTCTTCAATCGATGTTATTCGATGATATCTGCCAAAGTTAGATGCAAAGTCACTCAAATATATGAGAAATGCTGACATTCGACTTCAAATTAGGAAGATAGACTTTGAAAATTTTCCATATTTTCAAAGTGACAGTTGACCTCAATGGACTTCAATGGATGTTATTCGATGATATCTGATAAAGTTAGATGCAAACTCACTCAAATATATGAGAAATGTTGAAAATCGACTTCAAATTAGAAAGATAGACTTCGAAAATTTTCAATTATTACAAAGTGACATTGACCTCAATGGTCTTCAATCGATGTTATTCGATGATATCTGACAAAGTTAGATGCAAACTCACTCAAATATATGAGAAATGTTGAAATTCGACTTCAAATTAGGAAGATAGACTTTGAAAATTTTCCATATTTTCAAAGTGACAGTTGACCTCAATGGACTTCAATGGATGTTATTCGATGATATCTGACAAAGTTAGATGCAAACTCACTCAAATATATGAGAAATGTTGAAATTCGACTTCAAATTAGAAAGATAGACTTCGAAAATTTTCAATTATTACAAAGTGACGTTGACCTCAATGAACTTCAATGGATGTTATCCGATGATATCTGACAAAGTTAGATGCAAACTCACTCAAATATATGAGAAATGTTGAAATTCGACTTCAAGTTAGGGAGATAGACTTTGAAAATTTTCCATATTTTCAAAGTGACAGTTGACCTCAATGGTCTTCAATCGATGTTATTCGATGATATCTGACAAAGTTAGATGCAAACTCACTCAAATATATGAGAAATATTGAAATTCGACTTCAAATTAGGAAGATAGACTTTGAAAATTTTCAATTATTATAAAGTGACAGTTGACCTCAATGGTCTTCAATCGATGTTATTCGATGATATCTGCCAAAGTTAGATGCAAAGTCACTCAAATATATGAGAAATGCTGACATTCGACTTCAAATTAGGAAGATAGACTTTGAAAATTTTCCATATTTTCAAAGTGACAGTTGACCTCAATGGACTTCAATGGATGTTATTCGATGATATCTGATAAAGTTAGATGCAAACTCACTCAAATATATGAGAAATGTTGAAAATCGACTTCAAATTAGAAAGATAGACTTCGAAAATTTTCAATTATTACAAAGTGACATTGACCTCAATGGTCTTCAATCGATGTTATTCGATGATATCTGACAAAGTTAGATGCAAACTCACTCAAATATATGAGAAATGTTGAAATTCGACTTCAAATTAGGAAGATAGACTTTGAAAATTTTCCATATTTTCAAAGTGACAGTTGACCTCAATGGACTTCAATGGATGTTATTCGATGATATCTGACAAAGTTAGATGCAAACTCACTCAAATATATGAGAAATGTTGAAATTCGACTTCAAATTAGAAAGATAGACTTCGAAAATTTTCAATTATTACAAAGTGACGTTGACCTCAATGAACTTCAATGGATGTTATCCGATGATATCTGACAAAGTTAGATGCAAACTCACTCAAATATATGAGAAATGTTGAAATTCGACTTCAAGTTAGGGAGATAGACTTTGAAAATTTTCCATATTTTCAAAGTGACAGTTGACCTCAATGGTCTTCAATCGATGTTATTCGATGATATCTGACAAAGTTAGATGCAAACTCACTCAAATATATGAGAAATGTTGAAATTCGACTTCAAATTAGAAAGATAGACTTTGAAAATTTTCCATATTTTCAAAGTGACATTTGACCTCAATGGGCTTCAATGGATGTTATTCGATGATATCTGACAAAGTAAGATGGAAACTCACTCAAATATATGAGAAATGTTGAAATTCGACTTCAAGTTAGGAAGAGAGACTTTGAAAATTTTCCATATTTTCAAAGTGACAGTTGACCTCAATGGTCTTCAATCGATGTTATTCGATGATATCTGACAGAGTTAGATACAAACTCACTCAAATATATGAGAAATGTTGAAAATTCGACTTCAAATTAGGAAGATAGACTTTGAAAATTTTCCATATTTTCAAAGTGACATTTGACCTCATTGGGCTTCAATGGATGTTATTCGATGATATGTGAAAAAGTTAGATGCAAACTCACTCAAATATATGAGAAATGTTGAAATTCGACTTCACATTAGGGAGATAGACTTTGAAAATTTTCCATATTTACAAAGTGACGTTGACCTCAATGGTCTTCAATCGATGTTATTCGATGATATCTGACAAAGTTAGATGCAAACTCACTCAAATATATGAGAAATGTTGAAATTCGACTTCAAATTAGAAAGATAGACTTCGAAAATTTTCAATTATTACAAAGTGACAGTTGACCTCAATAGGCTTCAATCGATGTTATTCGATGATATCTGACAAAGTTAGATGCAAACTCACTCAAATATATGAGAAATTCTGAAATTCGACTTCAAATTAGGAAGATAGACTTTGAAAATTTTCCATATTTTCAAAGTGACAGTTGACCTCAATGGACTTCAATGGATGTTATTCGATGATATCTGATGAAGTTAGATGCAAACTCACTCAAATATATGAGAAATGTTGAAACTCGACTTCAAATTAGAAAGATAGACTTCGAAAATTTTCAATTATTACAAAGTGACATTGACCTCAATGGTCTTCAATCGATGTTATTCGATGATATCTGACAAAGTTAGATGCAAACTCACTCAAATATATGAGAAATGTTGAAATTCGACTTCAAATTAGGAAGATAGACTTTGAAAATTTTCCATATTTTCAAAGTGACAGTTGACCTCAATGGGCTTCAATGGATGTTATTCGATGACATCTGACAAAGTTAGATGCAAACTCACTCAAATATATGAGAAATGTCGAAATTCGACTTCAAATTAGGAAGATAGACTTTGAAAATTTTCCATATTTTCAAAGTGACAGTTGACCTCAATGGACTTCAATGGATGTTATTCGATGATATCTGACAAAGTTAGATGCAAACTCACTCAAATATATGAGAAATGTTGAAATTCGACTTCACATTAGGAAGATAGACTTTGAAAATTTTCAATTATTACAAAGTGACAGTTGACCTCAATGGTCTTCAATCGATGTTATTCGATGATATCTGCCAAAGTTAGATGCAAACTCACTCAAATATATGAGAAATGCTGACATTCGACTTCAAATTAGGAAGATAGACTTTGAAAATTTTCCATATTTTCAAAGTGACAGTTGACCTCAATGGTCTTCAATCGATGTTATTCGATGATATCTGAGAGAGTTAGATGCAAACTCACTCAAATATATGAGACATGTTGAAATTCGACTTCAAATTAGGAAGATAGACTTTGAAAATTTTCCATATTTACAAAGTGACAGTTGACCTCAAGGGGCTCTAATGGATGTTATTCGATGATATCTGACAAAGTTAGATGCAAACTCACTCAAATATATGAGAAATGTTGAAATTCGACTTCAAATTAGGAAGATAGACTGAAAATTTTCAATTATTACAGAGTGACAGTTGACCTCAATGGGCTTCAATCGATGTTATTCGATGATATCTGAAAAATTAAGATGCAAACTCACTCAAATATATGAGAAATGTTGGAATTCGACTTCAAATTAGGAAGATAGACTTTAAAAATTTTCCATATTTTCAAAGTGACAGTTGACCTCAATGGTCTTCAATGGATGTTATTCGATGATATCTGACAAAGTTAGATGCAAACGCACTCAAATATATAAGAAATGTTGAAATTCGACTTCAAATTAGAAAGATAGACTTTGAAAATTTTCAATTATTACAAAGTGACAGTTGACCTCAATGGACTTCAATGGATGTTATTCGATGATATCTGATAAAGTTAGATGCAAACTCACTCAAATATATGAGAAATGTTGAAATTCGACTTCAAATTAGAAAGATAGACTTCGAAAATTTTCAATTATTACAAAGTGACATTGACCTCAATGGTCTTCAATCGATGTTATTCGATGATATCTGACAAAGTTAGATGCAAACTCACTCAAATATATGAGAAATGTTGAAATTCGACTTCAAATTAGGAAGATAGACTTTGAAAATTTTCCATATTTACAAAGTGACGTTGACCTCAATGGTCTTCAATCGATGTTATTCGATGATATCTGACAAATTAAGATGCAAACTCACTCAAATATATGAGAAATGTTGAAATTCGACTTCAAATTAGGAAGATAGACTTTGAAAATTTTCAATTATTACAAAGTGACAGTTGACCTCAATGGTCTTCAATCGATGTTATTCGATGATATCTGCCAAAGTTAGATGCAAACTCACTCAAATATATGAGAAATGCTGACATTCGACTTCAAATTAGGAAGATAGACTTTGAAAATTTTCCATATTTTCAAAGTGACAGTTGACCTCAATGGACTTCAATGGATGTTATTCGATGATATCTGATAAAGTTAGATGCAAACTCACTCAAATATATGAGAAATGTTGAAATTCGACTTCAAATTAGAAAGATAGACTTCGAAAATTTTCAATTATTACAAAGTGACAGTTGACCTCAATGGTTTTCAATCGATGTTATTCGATGATATCTGACAAAGTTAGATGCAAACTCACTCAAATATATTAGAAAGGTTGAAATTCGACTTCAAATTAGGAAGATAGACTTTGAAAATTTTCCATATTTTCAAAGTGACAGTTGACCTCAATGGTCTTCAATCGATGTTATACGATGATATCTGAGAAAGTTAGATGGAAACTCACTCAAATATATGAGAAATGTTGAAATTCGACTTCAAGTTAGGAAGATAGACTTTGAAAATTTTCAATTATTACAAAGTGACAGTTGTCCTCAATGAGCTTCAATGGATGTTATTCGATGATATCTGACAAAGTTAGATGCAAACTCACTCAAATATATGAGAAATGTTGAAATTCGACTTCAAATTAGAAAGATAGACTTCGAAAATTTTCAATTATTACAAAGTGACAGTTGACCTCAATAGGCTTCAATCGATGTTATTCGATGATATCTGACAAAGTTAGATGCAAACTCACTCAAATATATGAGAAATGTTGAAATTCGACTTCAAATTAGAAAGATAGACTTCGAAAATTTTCAATTATTACAAAGTGACAGTTGACCTCAATGGTTTTCAATCGATGTTATTCGATGATATCTGACAAAGTTAGATGCAAACTCACTCAAATATATGAGAAATGTTGAAATTCGACTTCAAATTAGGAAGATAGACTTTGAAAATTTTCCATATTTACAAAGTGACAGTTGACCTCAAGGGGCTCTAATGGATGTTATTCGATGATATCTGACAAAGTTAGACGCAAACTCACTCAAATATATGAGAAATGTTGAAATTCGACTTCAAATTAGGAAGATAGACTGAAAATTTTCAATTATTACAAAGTGACAGTTGACCTCAATGGGCTTCAATCGATGTTATTCGATGATATCTGAAAAATTAAGATGCAAACTCACTCAAATATATGAGAAATGTTGGAATTCGACTTCAAATTAGGAAGATAGACTTTAAAAATTTTCCATATTTTCAAAGTGACAGTTGACCTCAATGGTCTTCAATGGATGTTATTCGATGATATCTGACAAAGTTAGATGCAAACGCACTCAAATATATAAGAAATGTTGAAATTCGACTTCAAATTAGAAAGATAGACTTTGAAAATTTTCAATTATTACAAAGTGACAGTTGACCTCAATAGGCTTCAATGGATGTTATTCGATGATATCTGACAAAGTTAGATGCAAACTCACTCAAATATATGAGAAATGTTGAAATCCGACTTCACATTAGGAAGATAGACTTTGAAAATTTTCAATTATTACAAAGTGACAGTTGACCTCAATGGTCTTCAATCGATGTTATTTGATGATATCTGACAAAGTTAGATGCAAACTCACTCAAATATATGAGAAATGTTGAAATTCGACTTCAAATTAGAAAGATAGACTTCGAAAATTTTCAATTATTACAAAGTGACAGTTGACCTCAATGGGCTTCAATGGATGTTATTTGATGATATCTGACAAAGTTAGATGCAAACTCACTCAAATATATGAGAAATGTTGAAATTCGACTTCAAATTAGAAAGATAGACTTTGAAAATTTTCCATATTTTCAAAGTGACAGTTGACCTCAATGGTCTTCAATCGATGTTATTCGATGATATCTGACAAAGTTAGATGCAAACTCACTCAAATATATGAGAAATGTTGAAATTCGACTTCAAGTTAGGAAGATAGACTTTGAAAATTTTCAATTATTACAAAGTGACAGTTGACCTCAATGAGCTTCAATGGATGTTATTCGATGATATCTGACAAAGTTAGATGCAAACTCACTCAAATATATGAGAAATGTTGAAATTCGACTTCAAATTAGAAAGATAGACTTCGAAAATTTTCAATTATTACAAAGTGACAGTTGACCTCAATAGGCTTCAATCGATGTTATTCGATGATATCTGACAAAGTTAGATGCAAACTCACTCAAATATATGAGAAATGTTGAAATTCGACTTCAAATTAGAAAGATAGACTTCGAAAATTTTCAATTATTACAAAGTGACAGTTGACCTCAATGGTTTTCAATCGATGTTATTCGATGATATCTGACAAAGTTAGATGCAAACTCACTCAAATATATGAGAAATGTTGAAATTCGACTTCAAATTAGGAAGATAGACTTTGAAAATTTTCCATATTTACAAAGTGACAGTTGACCTCAAGGGGCTCTAATGGATGTTATTCGATGATATCTGACAAAGTTAGAAGCAAACTCACTCAAATATATGAGAAATGTTGAAATTCGACTTCAAATTAGGAAGATAGACTGAAAATTTTCAATTATTACAAAGTGACAGTTGACCTCAATGGGCTTCAATCGATGTTATTCGATGATATCTGAAAAATTAAGATGCAAACTCACTCAAATATATGAGAAATGTTGGAATTCGACTTCAAATTAGGAAGATAGACTTTAAAAATTTTCCATATTTTCAAAGTGACAGTTGACCTCAATGGTCTTCAATGGATGTTATTCGATGATATCTGACAAAGTTAGATGCAAACGCACTCAAATATATAAGAAATTTTGAAATTCGACTTCAAATTAGAAAGATAGACTTTGAAAATTTTCAATTATTACAAAGTGACAGTTGACCTCAATAGGCTTCAATGGATGTTATTCGATGATATCTGACAAAGTTAGATGCAAACTCACTCAAATATATGAGAAATGTTGAAATCCGACTTCACATTAGGAAGATAGACTTTGAAAATTTTCAATTATTACAAAGTGACAGTTGACCTCAATGGTCTTCAATCGATATTATTTGATGATATCTGACAAAGTTAGATGCAAACTCACTCAAATATATGAGAAATGTTGAAATTCGACTTCAAATTAGAAAGATAGACTTCGAAAATTTTCAATTATTACAAAGTGACAGTTGACCTCAATGGGCTTCAATGGATGTTATTTGATGATATCTGACAAAGTTAGATGCAAACTCACTCAAATATATGAGAAATGTTGAAATTCGACTTCAAATTAGAAAGATAGACTTTGAAAATTTTCCATATTTTCAAAGTGACAGTTGACCTCAATGGTCTTCAATCGATGTTATTCGATGATATCTGACAAAGTTAGATGCAAACTCACTCAAATATATGAGAAATGTTGAAATTCGACTTCAAGTTAGGAAGATAGACTTTGAAAATTTCCAATTATTACAAAGTGACAGTTGACCTCAATGAGCTTCAATGGATGTTATTCGATGATATCTGACAAAGTTAGATGCAAACTCACTCAAATATATGAGAAATGTTGAAATTCGACTTCAAATTAGAAAGATAGACTTTGAAAATTTTCAATTATTACAAAGTGACAGTTGACCTCAATAGGCTTCAATGGATGTTATTCGATGATATCTGACAAAGTTAGATGCAAACTCACTCAAATATATGAGAAATGTTGAAATCCGACTTCACATTAGGAAGATAGACTTTGAAAATTTTCAATTATTACAAAGTGACAGTTGACCTCAATGGTCTTCAATCGATGTTATTTGATGATATCTGACAAAGTTAGATGCAAACTCACTCAAATATATGAGAAATGTTGAAATTCGACTTCAAATTAGAAAGATAGACTTCGAAAATTTTCAATTATTACAAAGTGACAGTTGACCTCAATGGGCTTCAATGGATGTTATTTGATGATATCTGACAAAGTTAGATGCAAACTCACTCAAATATATGAGAAATGTTGAAATTCGACTTCAAATTAGAAAGATAGACTTTGAAAATTTTCCATATTTTCAAAGTGACAGTTGACCTCAATGGTCTTCAATCGATGTTATTCGATGATATCTGACAAAGTTAGATGCAAACTCACTCAAATATATGAGAAATGTTGAAATTCGACTTCAAGTTAGGAAGATAGACTTTGAAAATTTTCAATTATTACAAAGTGACAGTTGACCTCAATGAGCTTCAATGGATGTTATTCGATGATATCTGACAAAGTTAGATGCAAACTCACTCAAATATATGAGAAATGTTGAAATTCGACTTCAAATTAGAAAGATAGACTTCGAAAATTTTCAATTATTACAAAGTGACAGTTGACCTCAATAGGCTTCAATCGATGTTATTCGATGATATCTGACAAAGTTAGATGCAAACTCACTCAAATATATGAGAAATGTTGAAATTCGACTTCAAATTAGAAAGATAGACTTCGAAAATTTTCAATTATTACAAAGTGACAGTTGACCTCAATAGGCTTCAATCGATGTTATTCGATGATATCTGACAAAGTTAGATGCAAACTCACTCAAATATATGAGAAATGTTGAAATTCGACTTCAAATTAGAAAGATAGACTTTGAAAATTTTCAATTATTACAAAGTGACAGTTGACCTCAATGGTTTTCAATCGATGTTATTCGATGATATCTGACAAAGTTAGATGCAAACTCACTCAAATATATGAGAAATGTTGAAATTCGACTTCAAATTAGGAAGATAGACTTCGAAAATTTTCAATTATTACAAAGTGACAGTTGACCTCAATGGGCTTCAATGGATGTTATTTGATGATATCTGACAAAGTTAGATGCAAACTCACTCAAATATATGAGAAATGTTGAAATTCGACTTCAAATTAGAAAGATAGACTTCGAAAATTTTCAATTATTACAAAGTGACAGTTGACCTCAATGGGCTTCAATGGATGTTAATTGATGATATCTGACAAAGTTAGATGCAAACTCACTCAAATATATGAGAAATGTTGAAATTCGACTTCAAATTAGAAAGATAGACTTTGAAAATTTTCCATATTTTCAAAGTGACAGTTGACCTCAATGGTCTTCAATCGATGTTATTCGATGATATCTGACAAAGTTAGATGCAAACTCACTCAAATATATGAGAAATGTTGAAATTCGACTTCAAATTAGAAAGATAGACTTTGAAAATTTTCAATTATTACAAAGTGACAGTTGACCTCAATAGGCTTCAATGGATGTTATTCGATGATATCTGACAAAGTTAGATGCAAACTCACTCAAATATATGAGAAATGTTGAAATCCGACTTCACATTAGGAAGATAGACTTTGAAAATTTTCAATTATTACAAAGTGACAGTTGACCTCAATGGTCTTCAATCGATGTTATTTGATGATATCTGACAAAGTTAGATGCAAACTCACTCAAATATATGAGAAATGTTGAAATTCGACTTCAAATTAGAAAGATAGACTTCGAAAATTTTCAATTATTACAAAGTGACAGTTGACCTCAATGGGCTTCAATGGATGTTATTTGATGATATCTGACAAAGTTAGATGCAAACTCACTCAAATATATGAGAAATGTTGAAATTCGACTTCAAATTAGAAAGATAGACTTTGAAAATTTTCAATTATTACAAAGTGACAGTTGACCTCAATGGTTTTCAATCGATGTTATTCGATGATATCTGACAAAGTTAGATGCAAACTCACTCAAATATATGAGAAATGTTGAAATTCGACTTCAAATTAGGAAGATAGACTTCGAAAATTTTCAATTATTACAAAGTGACAGTTGACCTCAATGGTCTTCAATCGATGTTATTTGATGATATCTGACAAAGTTAGATGCAAACTCACTCAAATATATGAGAAATGTTGAAATTCGACTTCAAATTAGAAAGATAGACTTCGAAAATTTTCAATTATTACAAAGTGACAGTTGACCTCAATAGGCTTCAATCGATGTTATTCGATGATATCTGACAAAGTTAGATGCAAACTCACTCAAATATATGAGAAATGTTGAAATTCGACTTCAAATTAGAAAGATAGACTTTGAAAATTTTCAATTATTACAAAGTGACAGTTGACCTCAATGGTTTTCAATCGATGTTATTCGATGATATCTGACAAAGTTAGATGCAAACTCACTCAAATATATGAGAAATGTTGAAATTCGACTTCAAATTAGGAAGATAGACTTCGAAAATTTTCAATTATTACAAAGTGACAGTTGACCTCAATGGGCTTCAATGGATGTTATTTGATGATATCTGACAAAGTTAGATGCAAACTCACTCAAATATATGAGAAATGTTGAAATTCGACTTCAAATTAGAAAGATAGACTTCGAAAATTTTCAATTATTACAAAGTGACAGTTGACCTCAATGGGCTTCAATGGATGTTAATTGATGATATCTGACAAAGTTAGATGCAAACTCACTCAAATATATGAGAAATGTTGAAATTCGACTTCAAATTAGAAAGATAGACTTTGAAAATTTTCCATATTTTCAAAGTGACAGTTGACCTCAATGGTCTTCAATCGATGTTATTCGATGATATCTGACAAAGTTAGATGCAAACTCACTCAAATATATGAGAAATGTTGAAATTCGACTTCAAATTAGAAAGATAGACTTTGAAAATTTTCAATTATTACAAAGTGACAGTTGACCTCAATAGGCTTCAATGGATGTTATTCGATGATATCTGACAAAGTTAGATGCAAACTCACTCAAATATATGAGAAATGTTGAAATCCGACTTCACATTAGGAAGATAGACTTTGAAAATTTTCAATTATTACAAAGTGACAGTTGACCTCAATGGTCTTCAATCGATGTTATTTGATGATATCTGACAAAGTTAGATGCAAACTCACTCAAATATATGAGAAATGTTGAAATTCGACTTCAAATTAGAAAGATAGACTTCGAAAATTTTCAATTATTACAAAGTGACAGTTGACCTCAATGGGCTTCAATGGATGTTATTTGATGATATCTGACAAAGTTAGATGCAAACTCACTCAAATATATGAGAAATGTTGAAATTCGACTTCAAATTAGAAAGATAGACTTTGAAAATTTTCCATATTTTCAAAGTGACAGTTGACCTCAATGGTCTTCAATCGATGTTATTCGATGATATCTGACAAAGTTAGATGCAAACTCACTCAAATATATGAGAAATGTTGAAATTCGACTTCAAATTAGAAAGATAGACTTCGAAAATTTTCAATTATTACAAAGTGACAGTTGACCTCAATGGGCTTCAATGGATGTTATTTGATGATATCTGACAAAGTTAGATGCAAACTCACTCAAATATATGAGAAATGTTGAAATTCGACTTCAAATTAGAAAGATAGACTTCGAAAATTTTCAATTATTACAAAGTGACAGTTGACCTCAATGGGCTTCAATGGATGTTATTTGATGATATCTGACAAAGTTAGATGCAAACTCACTCAAATATATGAGAAATGTTGAAATTCGACTTCAAATTAGAAAGATAGACTTTGAAAATTTTCCATATTTTCAAAGTGACAGTTGACCTCAATGGTCTTCAATCGATGTTATTCGATGATATCTGACAAAGTTAGATGCAAACTCACTCAAATATATGAGAAATGTTGAAATTCGACTTCAAGTTAGGAAGATAGACTTTGAAAATTTTCAATTATTACAAAGTGACAGTTGACCTCAATGAGCTTCAATGGATGTTATTCGATGATATCTGACAAAGTTAGATGCAAACTCACTCAAATATATGAGAAATGTTGAAATTCGACTTCAAATTAGAAAAATAGACTTCGAAAATTTTCAATTATTACAAAGTGACAGTTGACCTCAATAGGCTTCAATCGATGTTATTCGATGATATCTGACAAAGTTAGATGCAAACTCACTCAAATATATGAGAAATGTTGAAATTCGACTTCAAATTAGAAAGATAGACTTCGAAAATTTTCAATTATTACAAAGTGACAGTTGACCTCAATGGTTTTCAATCGATGTTATTCGATGATATCTGACAATGTTAGATGCAAACTCACTCAAATATATGAAAAATGTTGAAATTCGACTTCAAATTAGGAAGATAGACTTTGAAAATTTTCCATATTTACAAAGTGACAGTTGACCTCAAGGGGCTCTAATGGATGTTATTCGATGATATCTGACAAAGTTAGACGCAAACTCACTCAAATATATGAGAAATGTTGAAATTCGACTTCAAATTAGGAAGATAGACTGAAAATTTTCAATTATTACAAAGTGACAGTTGACCTCAATGGGCTTCAATCGATGTTATTCGATGATATCTGAAAAATTAAGATGCAAACTCACTCAAATATATGAGAAATGTTGGAATTCGACTTCAAATTAGGAAGATAGACTTTAAAAATTTTCCATATTTTCAAAGTGACAGTTGACCTCAATGGTCTTCAATGGATGTTATTCGATGATATCTGACAAAGTTAGATGCAAACGCACTCAAATATATAAGAAATGTTGAAATTCGACTTCAAATTAGAAAGATAGACTTTGAAAATTTTCAATTATTACAAAGTGACAGTTGACCTCAATAGGCTTCAATGGATGTTATTCGATGATATCTGACAAAGTTAGATGCAAACTCACTCAAATATATGAGAAATGTTGAAATCCGACTTCACATTAGGAAGATAGACTTTGAAAATTTTCAATTATTACAAAGTGACAGTTGACCTCAATGGTCTTCAATCGATGTTATTTGATGATATCTGACAAAGTTAGATGCAAACTCACTCAAATATATGAGAAATGTTGAAATTCGACTTCAAATTAGAAAGATAGACTTCGAAAATTTTCAATTATTACAAAGTGACAGTTGACCTCAATGGGCTTCAATGGATGTTATTTGATGATATCTGACAAAGTTAGATGCAAACTCACTCAAATATATGAGAAATGTTGAAATTCGACTTCAAATTAGACAGATAGACTTTGAAAATTTTCCATATTTTCAAAGTGACAGTTGACCTCAATGGTCTTCAATCGATGTTATTCGATGATATCTGACAAAGTTAGATGCAAACTCACTCAAATATATGAGAAATGTTGAAATTCGACTTCAAGTTAGGAAGATAGACTTTGAAAATTTTCAATTATTACAAAGTGACAGTTGACCTCAATGAGCTTCAATGGATGTTATTCGATGATATCTGACAAAGTTAGATGCAAACTCACTCAAATATATGAGAAATGTTGAAATTCGACTTCAAATTAGAAAGATAGACTTCGAAAATTTTCAATTATTACAAAGTGACAGTTGACCTCAATAGGCTTCAATCGATGTTATTCGATGATATCTGACAAAGTTAGATGCAAACTCACTCAAATATATGAGAAATTCTGAAATTCGACTTCAAATTAGGAAGATAGACTTTGAAAATTTTCCATATTTACAAAGTGACGTTGACCTCAATGGTCTTCAATAGATGTTATTCGATGATATCTGACAAAGTTAGATGCAAACTTACTCAAATATATGAGAAATGTTGAAATTCGACTTCAAATTAGGAAGATAGACTTTGAAAATTTTCCATATTTTCAAAGTGACAGTTGACCTCAATGGGCTTCAATGGATGTTATTCGATGATATCTGACAAAATTAGATGCAAACTCACTCAAATATATGAGAAATGTTGAAATTCGACTTCAAATTAGGAAGATAGACTTTGAAAATTTTCAATTATTACAAAGTGACAGTTGACCTCAATGGTCTTCAATCGATGTTATTCGATGATATCTGCCAAAGTTAGATGCAAACTCACTCAAATATATGAGAAATGCTGACATTCGACTTCAAATTAGGAAGATAGACTTTGAAAATTTTCCATATTTACAAAGTGACGTTGACCTCAATGGTCTTCAATCGATGTTATTCGATGATATCTGACAAAGTTAGATGCAAACTCACTCAAATATATGAGAAATGTTGAAATTCGACTTCAAATTAGGAAGATAGACTTTGAAAATTTTCAATTATTACAAAGTGACAGTTGACCTCAATGGTCTTCAATCGATGTTATTCGATGATATCTGCCAAAGTTAGATGCAAACTCACTCAAATATATGAGAAATGCTGACATTCGACTTCAAATTAGGAAGATAGACTTTGAAAATTTTCCATATTTACAAAGTGACGTTGACCTCAATGGTCTTCAATCGATGTTATTCGATGATATCTGACAAAGTTAGATGCAAACTCACTCAAATATATGAGAAATGTTGAAATTCGACTTCAAATTAGGAAGATAGACTTTGAAAATTTTCAATTATTACAAAGTGACAGTTGACCTCAATGGTCTTCAATCGATGTTATTCGATGATATCTGCCAAAGTTAGATGCAAACTCACTCAAATATATGAGAAATGCTGACATTCGACTTCAAATTAGGAAGATAGACTTTGAAAATTTTCCATATTTTCAAAGTGACAGTTGACCTCAATGGACTTCAATGGATGTTATTCGATGATATCTGATAAAGTTAGATGCAAACTCACTCAAATATATGAGAAATGTTGAAATTCGACTTCAAATTAGAAAGATAGACTTCGAAAATTTTCAATTATTACAAAGTGACAGTTGACCTCAATGGTTTTCAATCGATGTTATTCGATGATATCTGACAAAGTTAGATGCAAACTCACTCAAATATATGAGAAATGTTGAAATTCGACTTCAAATTAGGAAGATAGACTTTGAAAATTTTCCATATTTTCAAAGTGACAGTTGACCTCAATGGTCTTCAATCGATGTTATTCGATGATATCTGACAAAGTTAGATGGAAACTCACTCAAATATATGAGAAATGTTGAAATTCGACTTCAAGTTAGGAAGAGAGACTTTGAAAATTTTCCATATTTTCAAAGTGACAGTTGACCTCAATGGTCTTCAATCGATGTTATTCGATGATATCTGACAAAGTTAGATGCAAACTCACTCAAATATATGAGAAATTTTGAAATTCGACTTCAAATTAGAAAGATAGACTTCGAAAATTTTCAATTATTACAAAGTGACAGTTGACCTCAATGGTTTTCAATCGATGTTATTCGATGATATCTGACAAAGTTAGATGCAAACTCACTCAAATATATGAGAAATGTTGAAATTCGACTTCAAATTAGGAAGATAGACTTTGAAAATTTTCCATATTTTCAAAGTGACAGTTGACCTCAATGGTCTTCAATCGATGTTATTCGATGATATCTGACAAAGTTAGATGGAAACTCACTCAAATATATGAGAAATGTTGAAATTCGACTTCAAGTTAGGAAGAGAGACTTTGAAAATTTTCCATATTTTCAAAGTGACAGTTGACCTCAATGGTCTTCAATCGATGTTATTCGATGATATCTGACAAAGTTAGATGCAAACTCACTCAAATATATGAGAAATGTTGAAATTCGACTTCAAATTAGAAAGATAGACTTCGAAAATTTTCAATTATTACAAAGTGACAGTTGACCTCAATGGTTTTCAATCGATGTTATTCGATGATATCTGACAAAGTTAGATGCAAACTCACTCAAATATATGAGAAATGTTGAAATTCGACTTCAAATTAGGAAGATAGACTTTGAAAATTTTCCATATTTTCAAAGTGACAGTTGACCTCAATGGGCTTCAATGGATGTTATTCGATGACATCTGACAAAGTTAGATGCAAACTCACTCAAATATATGAGAAATGTTGAAATTCGACTTCAAATTAGGAAGATAGACTTTGAAAATTTTCCATATTTTCAAAGTGACAGTTGACCTCAATGGACTTCAATGGATGTTATTCGATGATATCTGACAAAGTTAGATGCAAACTCACTCAAATATATGAGAAATGTTGAAATTCGACTTCACATTAGGAAGATAGACTTTGAAAATTTTCAATTATTACAAAGTGACAGTTGACCTCAATGGTCTTCAATCGATGTTATTCGATGATATCTGAGAGAGTTAGATGCAAACTCACTCAAATATATGAGACATGTTGAAATTCGACTTCAAATTAGGAAGATAGACTTTGAAAATTTTCCATATTTACAAAGTGACAGTTGACCTCAATGGTCTTCAATGGATGTTATTCGATGATATCTGACAAAGTTAGATGCAAACGCACTCAAATATATAAGAAATGTTGAAATTCGACTTCAAATTAGAAAGATAGACTTTGAAAATTTTCAATTATTACAAAGTGACAGTTGACCTCAATGGGCTTCAATCGATGTTATTCGATGATATCTGAAAAATTAAGATGCAAACTCACTCAAATATATGAGAAATGTTGGAATTCGACTTCAAATTAGGAAGATAGACTTTAAAAATTTTCCATATTTTCAAAGTGACAGTTGACCTCAATGGTCTTCAATGGATGTTATTCGATGATATCTGACAAAGTTAGATGCAAACGCACTCAAATATATAAGAAATGTTGAAATTCGACTTCAAATTAGAAAGATAGACTTTGAAAATTTTCAATTATTACAAAGTGACAGTTGACCTCAAGGGGCTCTAATGGATGTTATTCGATGATATCTGACAAAGTAAGATGCAAACTCACACAAATATATGAGAAATGTTGAAATTCGACTTCAAATTAGGAAGATAGACTGAAAATTTTCAATTATTACAAAGTGACAGTTGACCTCAATGGGCTTCAATCGATGTTATTCGATGATATCTGAAAAATTAAGATGCAAACTCACTCAAATATATGAGAAATGTTGGAATTCGACTTCAAATTAGGAAGATAGACTTTAAAAATTTCCCATATTTTCAAAGTGACAGTTGACCTCAATGGTCTTCAATGGATGTTATTCGATGATATCTGACAAAGTTAGATGCAAACGCACTCAAATATATAAGAAATGTTGAAATTCGACTTCAAATTAGAAAGATAGACTTTGAAAATTTTCAATTATTACAAAGTGACAGTTGACCTCAATAGGCTTCAATGGATGTTATTCGATGATATCTGACAAAGTTAGATGCAAACTCACTCAAATATATGAGAAATGTTGAAATCCGACTTCACATTAGGAAGATAGACTTTGAAAATTTTCAATTATTACAAAGTGACAGTTGACCTCAATGGTCTTCAATCGATGTTATTTGATGATATCTGACAAAGTTAGATGCAAACTCACTCAAATATATGAGAAATGTTGAAATTCGACTTCAAATTAGAAAGATAGACTTTGAAAATTTTCCATATTTTCAAAGTGACAGTTGACCTCAATGGTCTTCAATCGATGTTATTCGATGATATCTGACAAAGTTAGATGCAAACTCACTCAAATATATGAGAAATGTTGAAATTCGACTTCAAGTTAGGAAGATAGACTTTGAAAATTTTCAATTATTACAAAGTGACAGTTGACCTCAATAGGCTTCAATCGATGTTATTCGATGATATCTGACAAAGTTAGATGCAAACTCACTCAAATATATGAGAAATTCTGAAATTCGACTTCAAATTAGGAAGATAGACTTTGAAAATTTTCCATATTTACAAAGTGACGTTGACCTCAATGGTCTTCAATAGATGTTATTCGATGATATCTGACAAAGTTAGATGCAAACTCACTCAAATATATGAGAAATGTTGAAATTCGACTTCAAATTAGAAAGATAGACTTCGAAAATTTTCAATTATTACAAAGTGACAGTTGACCTCAATAGGCTTCAATCGATGTTATTCGATGATATCTGACAAAGTTAGATGCAAACTCACTCAAATATATGAGAAATTCTGAAATTCGACTTCAAATTAGGAAGATAGACTTTGAAAATTTTCCATATTTACAAAGTGACGTTGACCTCAATGGTCTTCAATAGATGTTATTCGATGATATCTGACAAAGTTAGATGCAAACTTACTCAAATATATGAGAAATTCTGAAATTCGACTTCAAATTAGGAAGATAGACTTTGAAAATTTTCCATATTTACAAAGTGACGTTGACCTCAATGGTCTTCAATAGATGTTATTCGATGATATCTGACAAAGTTAGATGCAAACTTACTCAAATATATGAGAAATGTTGAAATTCGACTTCAAATTAGGAAGATAGACTTTGAAAATTTTCCATATTTTCAAAGTGACAGTTGACCTCAATGGGCTTCAATGGATGTTATTCGATGATATCTGACAAAATTAGATGCAAACTCACTCAAATATATGAGAAATGTTGAAATTCGACTTCAAATTAGAAAGATAGACTTCGAAAATTTTCAATTATTACAAAGTGACAGTTGACCTCAATAGGCTTCAATCGATGTTATTCGATGATATCTGACAAAGTTAGATGCAAACTCACTCAAATATATGAGAAATTCTGAAATTCGACTTCAAATTAGGAAGATAGACTTTGAAAATTTTCCATATTTACAAAGTGACGTTGACCTCAATGGTCTTCAATCGATGTTATTCGATGATATCTGACAAAGTTAGATGCAAACTCTTCAAATATATGAGAAATGTTGAAATTCGACTTCAAATTAGGAAGATAGACTTTGAAAATTTTCAATTATTACAAAGTGACAGTTGACCTCAATGGTCTTCAATCGATGTTATTCGATGATATCTGCCAAAGTTAGATGCAAACTCACTCAAATATATGAGAAATGCTGACATTCGACTTCAAATTAGGAAGATAGACTTTGAAAATTTTCCATATTTTCAAAGTGACAGTTGACCTCAATGGACTTCAATGGATGTTATTCGATGATATCTGATAAAGTTAGATGCAAACTCACTCAAATATATGAGAAATGTTGAAATTCGACTTCAAATTAGAAAGATAGACTTCGAAAATTTTCAATTATTACAAAGTGACAGTTGACCTCAATGGTTTTCAATCGATGTTATTCGATGATATCTGACAAAGTTAGATGCAAACTCACTCAAATATATGAGAAATGTTTAAATTCGACTTCAAATTAGGAAGATAGACTTTGAAAATTTTCCATATTTTCAAAGTGACAGTTGACCTCAATGGTCTTCAATCGATGTTATTCGATGATATCTGACAAAGTTAGATGGAAACTCACTCAAATATATGAGAAATGTTGAAATTCGACTTCAAGTTAGGAAGAGAGACTTTGAAAATTTTCCATATTTTCAAAGTGACAGTTGACCTCAATGGTCTTCAATCGATGTTATTCGATGATATCTGACAAAGTTAGATGCAAACTCACTCAAATATATGAGAAATGTTGAAATTCGACTTCAAATTAGAAAGATAGACTTCGAAAATTTTCAATTATTACAAAGTGACAGTTGACCTCAATGGTTTTCAATCGATGTTATTCGATGATATCTGACAAAGTTAGATGCAAACTCACTCAAATATATGAGAAATGTTGAAATTCGACTTCAAATTAGGAAGATAGACTTTAAAAATTTTCCATATTTTCAAAGTGACAGTTGACCTCAATGGGCTTCAATGGATGTTATTCGATGACATCTGACAAAGTTAGATGCAAACTCACTCAAATATATGAGAAATGTTGAAATTCGACTTCAAATTAGGAAGATAGACTGAAAATTTTCAATTATTACAAAGTGACAGTTGACCTCAATGGGCTTCAATCGATGTTATTCGATGATATCTGAAAAATTAAGATGCAAACTCACTCAAATATATGAGAAATGTTGAAATTCGACTTCACATTAGGAAGATAGACTTTGAAAATTTTCAATTATTACAAAGTGACAGTTGACCTCAATGGTCTTCAATCGATGTTATTCGATGATATCTGAGAGAGTTAGATGCAAACTCACTCAAATATATGAGACATGTTGAAATTCGACTTCAAATTAGGAAGATAGACTTTGAAAATTTTCCATATTTACAAAGTGACAGTTGACCTCAATGGTCTTCAATGGATGTTATTCGATGATATCTGACAAAGTTAGATGCAAACGCACTCAAATATATAAGAAATGTTGAAATTCGACTTCAAATTAGAAAGATAGACTTTGAAAATTTTCAATTATTACAAAGTGACAGTTGACCTCAATGGGCTTCAATCGATGTTATTCGATGATATCTGAAAAATTAAGATGCAAACTCACTCAAATATATGAGAAATGTTGGAATTCGACTTCAAATTAGGAAGATAGACTTTAAAAATTTTCCATATTTTCAAAGTGACAGTTGACCTCAATGGTCTTCAATAG
The DNA here is from genome assembly GCF_026230105.1 of Diorhabda sublineata. Lineage (NCBI taxonomy): Eukaryota > Metazoa > Arthropoda > Insecta > Coleoptera > Chrysomelidae > Diorhabda > Diorhabda sublineata. The sequence goes on from NW_026614188.1 coordinate 190,810, forward strand.
ATGTTATTCGATGATATCTGACAAAGTTAGATGCAAACGCACTCAAATATATAAGAAATGTTGAAATTCGACTTCAAATTAGAAAGATAGACTTTGAAAATTTTCAATTATTACAAAGTGACAGTTGACCTCAAGGGGCTCTAATGGATGTTATTCGATGATATCTGACAAAGTTAGATGCAAACTCACACAAATATATGAGAAATGTTGAAATTCGACTTCAAATTAGGAAGATAGACTGAAAATTTTCAATTATTACAAAGTGACAGTTGACCTCAATGGGCTTCAATCGATGTTATTCGATGATATCTGAAAAATTAAGATGCAAACTCACTCAAATATATGAGAAATGTTGAAATTCGACTTCAAGTTAGGAAGAGAGACTTTGAAAATTTTCCATATTTTCAAAGTGACAGTTGACCTCAATGGTCTTCAATCGATGTTATTCGATGATATCTGACAAAGTTAGATGCAAACTCACTCAAATATATGAGAAATGTTGAAATTCGACTTCAAATTAGAAAGATAGACTTCGAAAATTTTCAATTATTACAAAGTGACAGTTGACCTCAATGGTTTTCAATCGATGTTATTCGATGATATCTGACAAAGTTAGATGCAAACTCACTCAAATATATGAGAAATGTTGAAATTCGACTTCACATTAGGAAGATAGACTTTGAAAATTTTCAATTATTACAAAGTGACAGTTGACCTCAATGGTCTTCAATCGATGTTATTCGATGATATCTGAGAGAGTTAGATGCAAACTCACTCAAATATATGAGACATGTTGAAATTCGACTTCAAATTAGGAAGATAGACTTTGAAAATTTTCCATATTTACAAAGTGACAGTTGACCTCAATGGTCTTCAATGGATGTTATTCGATGATATCTGACAAAGTTAGATGCAAACGCACTCAAATATATAAGAAATGTTGAAATTCGACTTCAAATTAGAAAGATAGACTTTGAAAATTTTCAATTATTACAAAGTGACAGTTGACCTCAATGGGCTTCAATCGATGTTATTCGATGATATCTGAAAAATTAAGATGCAAACTCACTCAAATATATGAGAAATGTTGGAATTCGACTTCAAATTAGGAAGATAGACTTTAAAAATTTTCCATATTTTCAAAGTGACAGTTGACCTCAATGGTCTTCAATAGATGTTATTCGATGATATCTGACAAAGTTAGATGCAAACGCACTCAAATATATAAGAAATGTTGAAATTCGACTTCAAATTAGAAAGATAGACTTTGAAAATTTTCAATTATTACAAAGTGACAGTTGACCTCAAGGGGCTCTAATGGATGTTATTCGATGATATCTGACAAAGTTAGATGCAAACTCACACAAATATATGAGAAATGTTGAAATTCGACTTCAAATTAGGAAGATAGACTGAAAATTTTCAATTATTACAAAGTGACAGTTGACCTCAATGGGCTTCAATCGATGTTATTCGATGATATCTGAAAAATTAAGATGCAAACTCACTCAAATATATGAGAAATGTTGAAATTCGACTTCAAGTTAGGAAGAGAGACTTTGAAAATTTTCCATATTTTCAAAGTGACAGTTGACCTCAATGGTCTTCAATCGATGTTATTCGATGATATCTGACAAAGTTAGATGCAAACTCACTCAAATATATGAGAAATGTTGAAATTCGACTTCAAATTAGAAAGATAGACTTCGAAAATTTTCAATTATTACAAAGTGACAGTTGACCTCAATGGTTTTCAATCGATGTTATTCGATGATATCTGACAAAGTTAGATGCAAACTCACTCAAATATATGAGAAATGTTGAAATTCGACTTCAAATTAGGAAGATAGACTTTGAAAATTTTCCATATTTTCAAAGTGACAGTTGACCTCAATGGGCTTCAATGGATGTTATTCGATGACATCTGACAAAGTTAGATGCAAACTCACTCAAATATATGAGAAATGTTGAAATTCGACTTCAAATTACGAAGATAGACTTTGAAAATTTTCCATATTTTCAAAGTGACAGTTGACCTCAATGGACTTCAATGGATGTTATTCGATGATATCTGACAAAGTTAGATGCAAACTCACTCAAATATATGAGAAATGTTGAAATTCGACTTGACATTAGGAAGATAGACTTTGAAAATTTTCAATTATTACAAAGTGACAGTTGACCTCAATGGTCTTCAATCGATGTTATTCGATGATATCTGAGAGAGTTAGATGCAAACTCACTCAAATATATGAGACATGTTGAAATTCGACTTCAAATTAGGAAGATAGACTTTGAAAATTTTCCATATTTACAAAGTGACAGTTGACCTCAATGGTCTTCAATGGATGTTATTCGATGATATCTGACAAAGTTAGATGCAAACGCACTCAAATATATAAGAAATGTTGAAATTCGACTTCAAATTAGAAAGATAGACTTTGAAAATTTTCAATTATTACAAAGTGACAGTTGACCTCAATGGGCTTCAATCGATGTTATTCGATGATATCTGAAAAATTAAGATGCAAACTCACTCAAATATATGAGAAATGTTGGAATTCGACTTCACATTAGGAAGATAGACTTTGAAAATTTTCAATTATTACAAAGTGACAGTTGACCTCAATGGTCTTCAATCGATGTTATTCGATGATATCTGAGAGAGTTAGATGCAAACTCACTCAAATATATGAGACATGTTGAAATTCGACTTCAAATTAGGAAGATAGACTTTGAAAATTTTCCATATTTACAAAGTGACAGTTGACCTCAATGGTCTTCAATGGATGTTATTCGATGATATCTGACAAAGTTAGATGCAAACGCACTCAAATATATAAGAAATGTTGAAATTCGACTTCAAATTAGAAAGATAGACTTTGAAAATTTTCAATTATTACAAAGTGACAGTTGACCTCAATGGGCTTCAATCGATGTTATTCGATGATATCTGAAAAATTAAGATGCAAACTCACTCAAATATATGAGAAATGTTGGAATTCGACTTCAAATTAGGAAGATAGACTTTAAAAATTTTCCATATTTTCAAAGTGACAGTTGACCTCAATGGTCTTCAATAGATGTTATTCGATGATATCTGACAAAGTTAGATGCAAACGCACTCAAATATATAAGAAATGTTGAAATTCGACTTCAAATTAGAAAGATAGACTTTGAAAATTTTCAATTATTACAAAGTGACAGTTGACCTCAAGGGGCTCTAATGGATGTTATTCGATGATATCTGACAAAGTTAGATGCAAACTCACACAAATATATGAGAAATGTTGAAATTCGACTTCAAATTAGGAAGATAGACTGAAAATTTTCAATTATTACAAAGTGACAGTTGACCTCAATGGGCTTCAATCGATGTTATTCGATGATATCTGAAAAATTAAGATGCAAACTCACTCAAATATATGAGAAATGTTGAAATTCGACTTCAAGTTAGGAAGAGAGACTTTGAAAATTTTCCATATTTTCAAAGTGACAGTTGACCTCAATGGTCTTCAATCGATGTTATTCGATGATATCTGACAAAGTTAGATGCAAACTCACTCAAATATATGAGAAATGTTGAAATTCGACTTCAAATTAGAAAGATAGACTTCGAAAATTTTCAATTATTACAAAGTGACAGTTGACCTCAATGGTTTTCAATCGATGTTATTCGATGATATCTGACAAAGTTAGATGCAAACTCACTCAAATATATGAGAAATGTTGAAATTCGACTTCAAATTAGGAAGATAGACTTTGAAAATTTTCCATATTTTCAAAGTGACAGTTGACCTCAATGGGCTTCAATGGATGTTATTCGATGACATCTGACAAAGTTAGATGCAAACTCACTCAAATATATGAGAAATGTTGAAATTCGACTTCAAATTACGAAGATAGACTTTGAAAATTTTCCATATTTTCAAAGTGACAGTTGACCTCAATGGACTTCAATGGATGTTATTCGATGATATCTGACAAAGTTAGATGCAAACTCACTCAAATATATGAGAAATGTTGAAATTCGACTTCACATTAGGAAGATAGACTTTGAAAATTTTCAATTATTACAAAGTGACAGTTGACCTCAATGGTCTTCAATCGATGTTATTCGATGATATCTGAGAGAGTTAGATGCAAACTCACTCAAATATATGAGACATGTTGAAATTCGACTTCAAATTAGGAAGATAGACTTTGAAAATTTTCCATATTTACAAAGTGACAGTTGACCTCAATGGTCTTCAATGGATGTTATTCGATGATATCTGACAAAGTTAGATGCAAACGCACTCAAATATATAAGAAATGTTGAAATTCGACTTCAAATTAGAAAGATAGACTTTGAAAATTTTCAATTATTACAAAGTGACAGTTGACCTCAATGGGCTTCAATCGATGTTATTCGATGATATCTGAAAAATTAAGATGCAAACTCACTCAAATATATGAGAAATGTTGGAATTCGACTTCAAATTAGGAAGATAGACTTTAAAAATTTTCCATATTTTCAAAGTGACAGTTGACCTCAATGGTCTTCAATGGATGTTATTCGATGATATCTGACAAAGTTAGATGCAAACGCACTCAAATATATAAGAAATGTTGAAATTCGACTTCAAATTAGAAAGATAGACTTTGAAAATTTTCAATTATTACAAAGTGACAGTTGACCTCAAGGGGCTCTAATGGATGTTATTCGATGATATCTGACAAAGTTAGATGCAAACTCACACAAATATATGAGAAATGTTGAAATTCGACTTCAAATTAGGAAGATAGACTGAAAATTTTCAATTATTACAAAGTGACAGTTGACCTCAATGGGCTTCAATCGATGTTATTCGATGATATCTGAAAAATTAAGATGCAAACTCACTCAAATATATGAGAAATGTTGAAATTCGACTTCAAATTAGGAAGATAGACTTTGAAAATTTTCCATATTTTCAAAGTGACAGTTGACCTCAATGGGCTTCAATGGATGTTATTCGATGACATCTGACAAAGTTAGATGCAAACTCACTCAAATATATGAGAAATGTTGAAATTCGACTTCAAATTAGGAAGATAGACTTTGAAAATTTTCCATATTTTCAAAGTGACAGTTGACCTCAATGGACTTCAATGGATGTTATTCGATGATATCTGACAAAGTTAGATGCAAACTCACTCAAATATATGAGAAATGTTGAAATTCGACTTCACATTAGGAAGATAGACTTTGAAAATTTTCAATTATTACAAAGTGACAGTTGACCTCAATGGTCTTCAATCGATGTTATTCGATGATATCTGAGAGAGTTAGATGCAAACTCACTCAAATATATGAGACATGTTGAAATTCGACTTCAAATTAGGAAGATAGACTTTGAAAATTTTCCATATTTACAAAGTGACAGTTGACCTCAATGGTCTTCAATGGATGTTATTCGATGATATCTGACAAAGTTAGATGCAAACGCACTCAAATATATAAGAAATGTTGAAATTCGACTTCAAATTAGAAAGATAGACTTTGAAAATTTTCAATTATTACAAAGTGACAGTTGACCTCAATGGGCTTCAATCGATGTTATTCGATGATATCTGAAAAATTAAGATGCAAACTCACTCAAATATATGAGAAATGTTGGAATTCGACTTCAAATTAGGAAGATAGACTTTAAAAATTTTCCATATTTTCAAAGTGACAGTTGACCTCAATGGTCTTCAATGGATGTTATTCGATGATATCTGACAAAGTTAGATGCAAACGCACTCAAATATATAAGAAATGTTGAAATTCGACTTCAAATTAGAAAGATAGACTTTGAAAATTTTCAATTATTACAAAGTGACAGTTGACCTCAAGGGGCTCTAATGGATGTTATTCGATGATATCTGACAAAGTTAGATGCAAACTCACACAAATATATGAGAAATGTTGAAATTCGACTTCAAATTAGGAAGATAGACTGAAAATTTTCAATTATTACAAAGTGACAGTTGACCTCAATGGGCTTCAATCGATGTTATTCGATGATATCTGAAAAATTAAGATGCAAACTCACTCAAATATATGAGAAATGTTGGAATTCGACTTCAAATTAGGAAGATAGACTTTAAAAATTTTCCATATTTTCAAAGTGACAGTTGACCTCAATGGGCTTCAATCGATGTTATTCGATGATATCTGAAAAATTAAGATGCAAACTCACTCAAATATATGAGAAATGTTGGAATTCGACTTCAAATTAGGAAGATAGACTTTAAAAATTTTCCATATTTTCAAAGTGACAGTTGACCTCAATGGTCTTCAATGGATGTTATTCGATGATATCTGACAAAGTTAGATGCAAACGCACTCAAATATATAAGAAATGTTGAAATCCGACTTCACATTAGGAAGATAGACTTTGAAAATTTTCAATTATTACAAAGTGACAGTTGACCTCAATGGTCTTCAATCGATGTTATTTGATGATATCTGACAAAGTTAGATGCAAACTCACTCAAATATATGAGAAATGTTGAAATTCGACTTCAAATTAGAAAGATAGACTTCGAAAATTTTCAATTATTACAAAGTGACGTTGACCTCAATGGGCTTCAATGGATGTTATTTGATGATATCTGACAAAGTTAGATGCAAACTCACTCAAATATATGAGAAATTCTGAAATTCGACTTCAAATTAGGAAGATAGACTTTGAAAATTTTCCATATTTACAAAGTGACGTTGACCTCAATGGTCTTCAATCGATGTTATTCGATGATATCTGAAAAAGTTAGATGCAAACTTACTCAAATATATGAGAAATGTTGAAATTCGACTTCAAATTAGGAAGATAGACTTTGAAAATTTTCCATATTTTCAAAGTGACAGTTGACCTCAATGGGCTTCAATGGATGTTATTCGATGATATCTGACAAAATTAGATGCAAACTCACTCAAATATATGAGAAATGTTGAAATTCGACTTCAAATTAGAAAGATAGACTTCGAAAATTTTCAATTATTACAAAGTGACAGTTGACCTCAATAGGCTTCAATCGATGTTATTCGATGATATCTGCCAAAGTTAGATGCAAACTCACTCAAATATATGAGAAATGCTGACATTCGACTTCAAATTAGGAAGATAGACTTTGAAAATTTTCCATATTTTCAAAGTGACAGTTGACCTCAATGGACTTCAATGGATGTTATTCGATGATATCTGATAAAGTTAGATGCAAACTCACTCAAATATATGAGAAATGTTGAAATTCGACTTCAAATTAGAAAGATAGACTTCGAAAATTTTCAATTATTACAAAGTGACAGTTGACCTCAATGGGCTTCAATCGATGTTATTCGATGATATCTGAAAAATTAAGATGCAAACTCACTCAAATATATGAGAAATGTTGGAATTCGACTTCAAATTAGGAAGATAGACTTTAAAAATTTTCCATATTTTCAAAGTGACAGTTGACCTCAATGGTCTTCAATGGATGTTATTCGATGATATCTGACAAAGTTAGATGCAAACGCACTCAAATATATAAGAAATGTTGAAATTCGACTTCAAATTAGAAAGATAGACTTTGAAAATTTTCAATTATTACAAAGTGACAGTTGACCTCAAGGGGCTCTAATGGATGTTATTCGATGATATCTGACAAAGTTAGATGCAAACTCACACAAATATATGAGAAATGTTGAAATTCGACTTCAAATTAGGAAGATAGACTGAAAATTTTCAATTATTACAAAGTGACAGTTGACCTCAATGGGCTTCAATCGATGTTATTCGATGATATCTGAAAAATTAAGATGCAAACTCACTCAAATATATGAGAAATGTTGGAATTCGACTTCAAATTAGGAAGATAGACTTTAAAAATTTTCCATATTTTCAAAGTGACAGTTGACCTCAATGGGCTTCAATCGATGTTATTCGATGATATCTGAAAAATTAAGATGCAAACTCACTCAAATATATGAGAAATGCTGACATTCGACTTCAAATTAGGAAGATAGACTTTGAAAATTTTCCATATTTTCAAAGTGACAGTTGACCTCAATGGACTTCAATGGATGTTATTCGATGATATCTGATAAAGTTAGATGCAAACTCACTCAAATATATGAGAAATGTTGAAATTCGACTTCAAATTAGAAAGATAGACTTCGAAAATTTTCAATTATTACAAAGTGACAGTTGACCTCAATGGGCTTCAATCGATGTTATTCGATGATATCTGAAAAATTAAGATGCAAACTCACTCAAATATATGAGAAATGTTGGAATTCGACTTCAAATTAGGAAGATAGACTTTAAAAATTTTCCATATTTTCAAAGTGACAGTTGACCTCAATGGTCTTCAATGGATGTTATTCGATGATATCTGACAAAGTTAGATGCAAACGCACTCAAATATATAAGAAATGTTGAAATTCGACTTCAAATTAGAAAGATAGACTTTGAAAATTTTCAATTATTACAAAGTGACAGTTGACCTCAAGGGGCTCTAATGGATGTTATTCGATGATATCTGACAAAGTTAGATGCAAACTCACACAAATATATGAGAAATGTTGAAATTCGACTTCAAATTAGGAAGATAGACTGAAAATTTTCAATTATTACAAAGTGACAGTTGACCTCAATGGGCTTCAATCGATGTTATTCGATGATATCTGAAAAATTAAGATGCAAACTCACTCAAATATATGAGAAATGTTGGAATTCGACTTCAAATTAGGAAGATAGACTTTAAAAATTTTCCATATTTTCAAAGTGACAGTTGACCTCAATGGGCTTCAATCGATGTTATTCGATGATATCTGAAAAATTAAGATGCAAACTCACTCAAATATATGAGAAATGTTGGAATTCGACTTCAAATTAGGAAGATAGACTTTAAAAATTTTCCATATTTTCAAAGTGACAGTTGACCTCAATGGTCTTCAATGGATGTTATTCGATGATATCTGACAAAGTTAGATGCAAACGCACTCAAATATATAAGAAATGTTGAAATCCGACTTCACATTAGGAAGATAGACTTTGAAAATTTTCAATTATTACAAAGTGACAGTTGACCTCAATGGTCTTCAATCGATGTTATTTGATGATATCTGACAAAGTTAGATGCAAACTCACTCAAATATATGAGAAATGTTGAAATTCGACTTCAAATTAGAAAGATAGACTTCGAAAATTTTCAATTATTACAAAGTGACGTTGACCTCAATGGGCTTCAATGGATGTTATTTGATGATATCTGACAAAGTTAGATGCAAACTCACTCAAATATATGAGAAATTCTGAAATTCGACTTCAAATTAGGAAGATAGACTTTGAAAATTTTCCATATTTACAAAGTGACGTTGACCTCAATGGTCTTCAATCGATGTTATTCGATGATATCTGAAAAAGTTAGATGCAAACTTACTCAAATATATGAGAAATGTTGAAATTCGACTTCAAATTAGGAAGATAGACTTTGAAAATTTTCCATATTTTCAAAGTGACAGTTGACCTCAATGGGCTTCAATGGATGTTATTCGATGATATCTGACAAAATTAGATGCAAACTCACTCAAATATATGAGAAATGTTGAAATTCGACTTCAAATTAGAAAGATAGACTTCGAAAATTTTCAATTATTACAAAGTGACAGTTGACCTCAATAGGCTTCAATCGATGTTATTCGATGATATCTGCCAAAGTTAGATGCAAACTCACTCAAATATATGAGAAATGCTGACATTCGACTTCAAATTAGGAAGATAGACTTTGAAAATTTTCCATATTTTCAAAGTGACAGTTGACCTCAATGGACTTCAATGGATGTTATTCGATGATATCTGATAAAGTTAGATGCAAACTCACTCAAATATATGAGAAATGTTGAAATTCGACTTCAAATTAGAAAGATAGACTTCGAAAATTTTCAATTATTACAAAGTGACAGTTGACCTCAATGGTTTTCAATCGATGTTATTCGATGATATCTGACAAATTTAGATGCAAACTCACTCAAATATATGAGAAATGTTGAAATTCGACTTCAAATTAGGAAGATAGACTTTGAAAATTTTCCATATTTTCAAAGTGACAGTTGACCTCAATGGTCTTCAATCGATGTTATACGATGATATCTGAGAAAGTTAGATGGAAACTCACTCAAATATATGAGAAATGTTGAAATTCGACTTCAAGTTAGGAAGAGAGACTTTGAAAATTTTCCATATTTTCAAAGTTACAGTTGACCTCAATGGGCTTCAATGGATGTTATTCGATGACATCTGACAAAGTTAGATGCAAACTCACTCAAATATATGAGAAATGTTGAAATTGGACTTCAAATTAGGAAGATAGACTTTGAAAATTTTCCATATTTTCAAAGTGACAGTTGACCTCAATGGACTTCAATGGATGTTATTCGATGATATCTGACAAAGTTAGATGCAAACTCACTCAAATATATGAGAAATGTTGAAATTCGACTTCACATTAGGAAGATAGACTGAAAATTTTCAATTATTACAAAGTGACAGTTGACCTCAATGGGCTTCAATCGATGTTATTCGATGATATCTGAAAAATTAAGATGCAAACTCACTCAAATATATGAGAAATGTTGGAATTCGACTTCAAATTAGGAAGATAGACTTTAAAAATTTTCCATATTTTCAAAGTGACAGTTGACCTCAATGGTCTTCAATGGATGTTATTCGATGATATCTGACAAAGTTAGATGCAAACGCACTCAAATATATAAGAAATGTTGAAATTCGACTTCAAATTAGAAAGATAGACTTTGAAAATTTTCAATTATTACAAAGTGACAGTTGACCTCAATAGGCTTCAATGGATGTCATTCGATGATATCTGACAAAGTTAGATGCAAACTCACTCAAATATATGAGAAATGTTGAAATCCGACTTCACATTAGGAAGATAGACTTTGAAAATTTTCAATTATTACAAAGTGACAGTTGACCTCAATGGTCTTCAATCGATGTTATTTGATGATATCTGACAAAGTTAGATGCAAACTCACTCAAATATATGAGAAATGTTGAAATTCGACTTCAAATTAGAAAGATAGACTTCGAAAATTTTCAATTATTACAAAGTGACAGTTGACCTCAATGTGCTTCAATCGATGTTATTCGATGATATCTGACAAAGTTAGATGCAAACTCACTCAAATATATGAGAAATTCTGAAATTCGACTTCAAATTAGGAAGATAGACTTTGAAAATTTTCCATATTTACAAAGTGACGTTGACCTCAATGGTCTTCAATCGATGTTATTCGATGATATCTGACAAAGTTAGATGCAAACTCACTCAAATATATGAGAAATGTTGAAATTCGACTTCAAATTAGGAAGATAGACTGAAAATTTTCAATTATTACAAAGTGACAGTTGACCTCAATGGGCTTCAATCGATGTTATTCGATGATATCTGAAAAATTAAGATGCAAACTCACTCAAATATATGAGAAATGTTGGAATTCGACTTCAAATTAGGAAGATAGACTTTAAAAATTTTCCATATTTTCAAAGTGACAGTTGACCTCAATGGTCTTCAATGGATGTTATTCGATGATATCTGACAAAGTTAGATGCAAACGCACTCAAATATATAAGAAATGTTGAAATTCGACTTCAAATTAGAAAGATAGACTTTGAAAATTTTCAATTATTACAAAGTGACAGTTGACCTCAATAGGCTTCAATGGATGTCATTCGATGATATCTGACAAAGTTAGATGCAAACTCACTCAAATATATGAGAAATGTTGAAATCCGACTTCACATTAGGAAGATAGACTTTGAAAATTTTCAATTATTACAAAGTGACAGTTGACCTCAATGGTCTTCAATCGATGTTATTTGATGATATCTGACAAAGTTAGATGCAAACTCACTCAAATATATGAGAAATGTTGAAATTCGACTTCAAATTAGAAAGATAGACTTCGAAAATTTTCAATTATTACAAAGTGACAGTTGACCTCAATGTGCTTCAATCGATGTTATTCGATGATATCTGACAAAGTTAGATGCAAACTCACTCAAATATATGAGAAATTCTGAAATTCGACTTCAAATTAGGAAGATAGACTTTGAAAATTTTCCATATTTACAAAGTGACGTTGACCTCAATGGTCTTCAATCGATGTTATTCGATGATATCTGACAAAGTTAGATGCAAACTCACTCAAATATATGAGAAATGTTGAAATTCGACTTCAAATTAGGAAGATAGACTGAAAATTTTCAATTATTACAAAGTGACAGTTGACCTCAATGGGCTTCAATCGATGTTATTCGATGATATCTGAAAAATTAAGATGCAAACTCACTCAAATATATGAGAAATGTTGGAATTCGACTTCAAATTAGGAAGATAGACTTTAAAAATTTTCCATATTTTCAAAGTGACAGTTGACCTCAATGGTCTTCAATGGATGTTATTCGATGATATCTGACAAAGTTAGATGCAAACGCACTCAAATATATAAGAAATGTTGAAATTCGACTTCAAATTAGAAAGATAGACTTTGAAAATTTTCAATTATTACAAAGTGACAGTTGACCTCAATAGGCTTCAATGGATGTCATTCGATGATATCTGACAAAGTTAGATGCAAACTCACTCAAATATATGAGAAATGTTGAAATCCGACTTCACATTAGGAAGATAGACTTTGAAAATTTTCAATTATTACAAAGTGACAGTTGACCTCAATGGTCTTCAATCGATGTTATTTGATGATATCTGACAAAGTTAGATGCAAACTCACTCAAATATATGAGAAATGTTGAAATTCGACTTCAAATTAGAAAGATAGACTTCGAAAATTTTCAATTATTACAAAGTGACAGTTGACCTCAATGTGCTTCAATCGATGTTATTCGATGATATCTGACAAAGTTAGATGCAAACTCACTCAAATATATGAGAAATTCTGAAATTCGACTTCAAATTAGGAAGATAGACTTTGAAAATTTTCCATATTTACAAAGTGACGTTGACCTCAATGGTCTTCAATCGATGTTATTCGATGATATCTGACAAAGTTAGATGCAAACTCACTCAAATATATGAGAAATGTTGAAATTCGACTTCAAATTAGGAAGATAGACTTTGAAAATTTTCCATATTTTCAAAGTGACAGTTGACCTCAATGGACTTCAATGGATGTTATTCGATGATATCTGACAAAGTTAGATGCAAACTCACTCAAATATATGAGAAATGTTGAAATTCGACTTCACATTAGGAAGATAGACTGAAAATTTTCAATTATTACAAAGTGACAGTTGACCTCAATGGTCTTCAATCGATGTTATTTGATGATATCTGACAAAGTTAGATGCAAACTCACTCAAATATATGAGAAATGTTGAAATTCGACTTCAAATTAGGAAGATAGACTGAAAATTTTCAATTATTACAAAGTGACAGTTGACCTCAATGGGCTTCAATCGATGTTATTCGATGATATCTGAAAAATTAAGATGCAAACTCACTCAAATATATGAGAAATGTTGGAATTCGACTTCAAATTAGGAAGATAGACTTCAAAAATTTTCCATATTTTCAAAGTGACAGTTGACCTCAATGGTCTTCAATGGATGTTATTCGATGATATCTGACAAAGTTAGATGCAAACGCACTCAAATATATAAGAAATGTTGAAATTCGACTTCAAATTAGAAAGATAGACTTTGAAAATTTTCAATTATTACAAAGTGACAGTTGACCTCAATAGGCTTCAATGGATGTCATTCGATGATATCTGACAAAGTTAGATGCAAACTCACTCAAATATATGAGAAATGTTGAAATCCGACTTCACATTAGGAAGATAGACTTTGAAAATTTTCAATTATTACAAAGTGACAGTTGACCTCAATGGTCTTCAATCGATGTTATTTGATGATATCTGACAAAGTTAGATGCAAACTCACTCAAATATATGAGAAATGTTGAAATTCGACTTCAAATTAGAAAGATAGTCTTCGAAAATTTTCAATTATTACAAAGTGACAGTTGACCTCAATAGGCTTCAATCGATGTTATTCGATGATATCTGACAAAGTTAGATGCAAACTCACTCAAATATATGAGAAATTCTGAAATTCGACTTCAAATTAGGAAGATAGACTTTGAAAATTTTCCATATTTACAAAGTGACGTTGACCTCAATGGTCTTCAATCGATGTTATTCGATGATATCTGACAAAGTTAGATGCAAACTCACTCAAATATATGAGAAATGTTGAAATTCGACTTCAAATTAGAAAGATAGACTTCGAAAATTTTCAATTATTACAAAGTGACAGTTGACCTCAATGGTTTTCAATCGATGTTATTCGATGATATCTGACAAAGTTAGATGCAAACTCACTCAAATATATGAGAAATGCTGACATTCGACTTCAAATTAGGAAGATAGACTTTGAAAATTTTCCATATTTTCAAAGTGACAGTTGACCTCAAATGGACTTCAATGGATGTTATTCGATGATATCTGATAAAGTTAGATGCAAACTCACTCAAATATATGAGAAATGTTGAAATTCGACTTCAAATTAGAAAGATAGACTTCGAAAATTTTCAATTATTACAAAGTGACAGTTGACCTCAATGGTTTTCAATCGATGTTATTCGATGATATCTGACAAAGTTAGATGCAAACTCACTCAAATATATGAGAAATGTTGAAATTCGACTTCAAATTAGAAAGATAGACTTCGAAAATTTTCAATTATTACAAAGTGACAGTTGACCTCAATGGTTTTCAATCGATGTTATTCGATGATATCTGACAAAGTTAGATGCAAACTCACTCAAATATATGAGAAATGTTGAAATTCGACTTCAAATTAGGAAGATAGACTTTGAAAATTTTCCATATTTTCAAAGTGACAGTTGACCTCAATGGTCTTCAATCGACGTTATACGATGATATCTGAGAAAGTTAGATGGAAACTCACTCAAATATATGAGAAATGTTGAAATTCGACTTCAAGTTAGGAAGAGAGACTTTGAAAATTTTCCATATTTTCAAAGTTACAGTTGACCTCAATGGTCTTCAATCGATGTTATTCGATGATATCTGACAAAGTTAGATGCAAACTCACTCAAATATATGAGAAATGTTGAAATTCGACTTCAAATTAGAAAGATAGACTTCGAAAATTTTCAATTATTACAAAGTGACAGTTGACCTCAATGGTTTTCAATCGATGTTATTCGATGATATCTGACAAAGTTAGATGCAAACTCACTCAAATATATGAGAAATGCTGACATTCGACTTCAAATTAGGAAGATAGACTTTGAAAATTTTCCATATTTTCAAAGTGACAGTTGACCTCAATGGGCTTCAATGGATGTTATTCGATGATATCTGACAAAGTTAGATGCAAACTCACTCAAATATATGAGAAATGTTGAAATTCGACTTCACATTAGGAAGATAGACTTTGAAAATTTTCAATTATTACAAAGTGACAGTTGACCTCAATGGGCTTCAATGGATGTTATTCGATGATATCTGACAAAGTTAGATGCAAACTCACTCAAATATATGAGAAATGTTGAAATTCGACTTCACATTAGGAAGATAGACTTTGAAAATTTTCAATTATTACAAAGTGACAGTTGACCTCAATGGTCTTCAATCGATGTTATTCGATGATATTTCACAGAGTTAGATGCAAACTCACTCAAATATATGAGAAATGTTGAAATTCGACTTCAAATTAGGAAGATAGACTTTGAAAATTTTCCATATTTTCAAAGTGACAGTTGACCTCAATGGGCTTCAATGGATGTTATTCGATGATATCTGACAAAGTTAGATGCAAACTCACTCAAATATATGAGAAATGTTGAAATTCGACTTCACATTAGGAAGATAGACTTTAAAAATTTTCAATTATTACAAAGTGACAGTTGACCTCAATAGGCTTCAATGGATGTTATTCGATGATATCTGACAAAGTTAGATGCAAACTCACTCAAATATATGAGAAATGTTGAAATTCGACCTCAAATTAGGAAGATAGACTTTGAAAATTTTCCATATTTTCAAAGTGACAGTTGACCTCAATGGGCTTCAATGGATGTTATTCGATGATATGTGAAAAAATTAGATGCAAACTCACTCAAATATATGAGAAATGTTGAAATTCGACTTCACATTAGGAAGATAGACTTTGAAAATTTTCAATTATTACAAAGTGACAGTTGACCTCAATGGTCTTCAATCGATGTTATTCGATGATATTTGACAGAGTTAGATGCAAACTCACTCAAATATATGAGAAATGTTGAAATTCGACTTCAAATTAGGAAGATAGACTTTGAAAATTTTCCATATTTTCAAAGTGACAGTTGACCTCAATGGGCTTCAATCGATGTTATTCGATGATATCTGACAAAGTTAGATGCAAACTCACTCAAATATATGAGAAATGTTGAAATTCGACTTCACATTAGGAAGATAGACTTTGAAAATTTTCAATTATTACAAAGTGACAGTTGACCTCAATGGTCTTCAATCGATGTTATTCGATGATATCTGACAAAGTTAGATGCAAACTCACTCAAATATATGAGAAATGTTGAAATTCGACTTCACATTAGGAAGATAGACTTTGAAAATTTTCAATTATTACAAAGTGACAGTTGACCTCAATGGTCTTCAATGGATGTTATTCGATGATATCTGACAAAGTTAGATGCAAACTCACTCAAATATATGAGAAATGTTGAAATTCGACTTCACATTAGGAAGATAGACTTTGAAAATTTTCAATTATTACAAAGTGACAGTTGACCTCAATGGTCTTCAATCGATGTTATTCGATGATATCTGACAAAGTTAGATGCAAACTCACTCAAATATATGAGAAATGTTGAAATTCGACTTCACATTAGGAACATAGACTTTGAAAATTTTCCATATTTACAAAGTGACAGTTGACCTCAATGGTCTTCAATCGATGTTATTCGATGATATCTGACAGAGTTAGATGCAAACTCACTCAAATATATGAGAAATGTTGAAATTCGACTTCAAATTAGGAAGATAGACTTTGAAAATTTTCCATATTTTCAAAGTGACAGTTGACCTCAATGGGCTTCAATGGATGTTATTCGATGATATCTGACAAAGTTAGATGCAAACTCACTCAAATATATGAGAAATGTTGAAATTCGACTTCACATTAGGAAGATAGACTTTGAAAATTTTCAATTATTACAAAGTGACAGTTGACCTCAATGGGCTTCAATGGATGTTATTCGATGATATCTGACAAAGTTAGATGCAAACTCACTCAAATATATGAGAAATGTTGAAATTCGACTTCACATTAGGAAGATAGACTTTGAAAATTTTCAATTATTACAAAGTGACAGTTGACCTCAATGGTCTTCAATCGATGTTATTCGATGATATTTGACAGTGTTAGATGCAAACTCACTCAAATATATGAGAAATGTTGAAATTCGACTTCAAATTAGGAAGATAGACTTTGAAAATTTTCAATTATTACAAAGTGACAGTTGACCTCAATGGTCTTCAATCGATGTTATTCGATGATATCTGACAAAGTTAGATGCAAACTCACTCAAATATATGAGAAATGTTGAAATTCGACTTCACATTAGGAAGATAGACTTTGAAAATTTTCAATTATTACAAAGTGACAGTTGACCTCAATGGGCTTCAATGGATGTTATTCGATGATATCTGACAAAGTTAGATGCAAACTCACTCAAATATATGAGAAATGTTGAAATTCGACTTCACATTAGGAAGATAGACTTTGAAAATTTTCAATTATTACAAAGTGACAGTTGACCTCAATGGTCTTCAATCGATGTTATTCGATGATATTTGACAGTGTTAGATGCAAACTCACTCAAATATATGAGAAATGTTGAAATTCGACTTCAAATTAGGAAGATAGACTTTGTAAATTTTCAATTATTACAAAGTGACAGTTGACCTCAATGGTCTTCAATCGATGTTATTCGATGATATTTGACAGTGTTAGATGCAAACTCACTCAAATATATGAGAAATGTTGAAATTCGACTTCAAATTAGGAAGATAGACTTTGAAAATTTTCCATATTTTCAAAGTGACAGTTGACCTCAATGGGCTTCAATGGATGTTATTCGATGATATCTGACAAAGTTAGATGCAAACTCACTCAAATATATGAGAAATGTTGAAATTCGACTTCAAATTAGGAAGATAGACTTTGAAAATTTTCCATATTTTCAAAGTGACAGTTGACCTCAATGGGCTTCAATGGATGTTATTCGATGATATCTGACAAAGTTAGATGCAAACTCACTCAAATATATGAGAAATGTTGAAATTCGACTTCACATTAAGAAGATAGACTTTGAAAATTTTCAATTATTACAAAGTGACAGTTGACCTCAATGGGCTTCAATGGATGTTATTCGATGATATCTGACAAAGTTAGATGCAAACTCACTCAAATATATGAGAAATGTTGAAATTCGACTTCACATTAGGAAGATAGACTTTGAAAATTTTCAATTATTACAAAGTGACCGTTGACCTCAATGGTCTTCAATCGATGTTATTCGATGATATTTGACAGTGTTAGATGCAAACTCACTCAAATATATGAGAAATGTTGAAATTCGACTTCAAATTAGGAAGATAGACTTTGAAAATTTTCCATATTTTCAAAGTGACAGTTGACCTCAATGGGCTTCAATGGATGTTATTCGATGATATCTGACAAAATTAGATGCAAACTCACTCAAATATATGAGAAATGTTGAAATTCGACTTCACATTAGGAATATAGACTTTAAAAATTTTCAATTATTACAAAGTGACAGTTGACCTCAATAGGCTTCAATGGATGTTATTCGATGATATCTGACAAAGTTAGATGCAAACTCACTCAAATATATGAGAAATGTTGAAATTCGACTTCAAATTAGGAAGATAGACTTTGAAAATTTTCCATATTTTCAAAGTGACAGTTGACCTCAATGGACTTCAATGGATGTTATTCGATGATATCTGACAAAGTTAGATGCAAACTCACTAAAATATATGAGAAATGTTGAAATTCGACTTCACATTAGGAAGATAGACTTTGAAAATTTTCAATTATTACAAAGTGACAGTTGACCTCAATGGTCTTCAATCGATGTTATTCGATGATATCTGACAAAGTTAGATGCAAACTCACTCAAATATATGAGAAATGTTGAAATTCGACTTCACATTAGGAAGATAGACTTTGAAAATTTTCCATACTTTCAAAGTGACAGTTGACCTCAATGGGCTTCAATGGATGTTATTCGATGATATCTGACAAAGTTAGATGCAAACTCACTCAAATATATGAGAAATGTTGAAATTCGACTTCACATTAGGAAGATAGACTTTGAAAATTTTCCATATTTTCAAAGTGACAGTTGACCTTAATGGGCTTCAATGGATGTTATTCGATGATATCTGACAAAGTTAGATGCAAACTCACTCAAATATATGAGAAATGTTGAAATTCGACTTCAAATTAGGAACATAGACTTTGAAAATTTTCCATATTTACAAAGTGACAGTTGACCTCAATGGTCTTCAATCGATGTTATTCGATGATATCTGACAGAGTTAGATGCAAACTCACTCAAATATATGAGAAATGTTGAAATTCGACTTCAAATTAGGAAGATAGACTTTGAAAATTTTCCATATTTTCAAAGTGACAGTTGACCTCAATGGGCTTCAATGGATGTTATTCGATGATATCTGACAAAGTTAGATGCAAACTCACTCAAATATATGAGAAATGTTGAAATTCGACTTCACATTAGGAAGATAGACTTTGAAAATTTTCAATTATTACAAAGTGACAGTTGACCTCAATGGTCTTCAATCGATGTTATTCGATGATATCTGACAAAGTTAGATGCAAACTCACTCAAATATATGAGAAATGTTGAAATTCGACTTCAAATTAGGAAGATAGACTTTGAAAATTTTCCATATTTTCAAAGTGACAGTTGACCTCAATGGACTTCAATGGATGTTATTCGATGATATCTGACAAAGTTAGATGCAAACTCACTCAAATATATGAGAAATGTTGAAATTCGACTTCACATTAGGAAGATAGACTTTGAAAATTTTCAATTATTACAAAGTGACAGTTGACCTCAATGGTCTTCAATCGATGTTATTCGATGATATCTGACAAAGTTAGATGCAAACTCACTCAAATATATGAGAAATGTTGAAATTCGACTTCAAATTAGGAAGATAGACTTTGAAAATTTTCCATACTTTCAAAGTGACAGTTGACCTCAATGGATGTTATTCGATGATATCTGACAAAGTTAGATGCAAACTCACTCAAATATATGAGAAATGTTGAAATTCGACTTCACATTAGGAAGATAGACTTTGAAAATTTTCCATATTTTCAAAGTGACAGTTGACCTTAATGGGCTTCAATGGATGTTATTCGATGATATCTGACAAAGTTAGATGCAAACTCACTCAAATATATGAGAAATGTTGAAATTCGACTTCACGTTAGGAAGATAGACTTTGAAAATTTTCAATTATTACAAAGTGACAGTTGACCTCAATGGTCTTCAATCGATGTTATTCGATGATATCTGAGAGAGTTAGATGCAAACTCACTCAAATATATGAGAAATGTTGAAATTCGACTTCAAATTAGGAACATAGACTTTGAAAATTTTCCATATTTACAAAGTGACAGTTGACCTCAATGGTCTTCAATCGATGTTATTCGATGATATCTGACAGAGTTAGATGCAAACTCACTCAAATATATGAGAAATGTTGAAATTCGACTTCAAATTAGGAAGATAGACTTTGAAAATTTTCCATATTTTCAAAGTGACATAGTTGACCTCAATGGGCTTCAATGGATCTTATACGATGATATCTGACAAGGTTACATGCAAACTCCCTCAAATATATGAGAAATGTTGAAATTCGACTTCAAATTAGGAAGTTAGACTTTGAAAATTTTCAATTAACACAAAGTGACAGTTGACCTCAATGGGCTTCATTGGATGTTATTCGATGATATCTGACAAAGTTAGATGCAAACTCACTCAAATATATGAGAAATGTTGAAATTCGACTTCAAATTAGGAAGATAGACTTTGAAAATGTTCCATATTAACAAAGTGACAGTTGACCTCAATGGACTTCAATGGATGTTATTCGATGATATCTGACAAAGTTAGATGCAAACTCACTAAAATATATGAGAAATGTTGAAATTCGACTTCACATTAGGAAGATAGACTTTGAAAATTTTCAATTATTACAAAGTGACAGTTGACCTCAATGGTCTTCAATCGATGTTATTCGATGATATCTGACAAAGTTAGATGCAAACTCACTCAAATATATGAGAAATGTTGAAATTCGACTTCAAATTAGGAACATAGACTTTGAAAATTTTCCATATTTACAAAGTGACAGTTGACCTCAATGGTCTTCAATCGATGTTATTCGATGATATCTGACAGAGTTAGATGCAAACTCACTCAAATATATGAGAAATGTTGAAATTCGACTTCAAATTAGGAAGATAGACTTTGAAAATTTTCCATATTTTCAAAGTGACAGTTGACCTCAATGGGCTTCAATGGATGTTATTCGATGATATCTGACAAAGTTAGATGCAAACTCACTCAAATATATGAGAAATGTTGAAATTCGACTTCACATTAGGAAGATAGACTTTGAAAATTTTCAATTATTACAAAGTGACAGTTGACCTCAATGGTCTTCAATCGATGTTATTCGATGATATCTGACAAAGTTAGATGCAAACTCACTCAAATATATGAGAAATGTTGAAATTCGACTTCAAATTAGGAAGATAGACTTTGAAAATTTTCCATATTTTCAAAGTGACAGTTGACCTCAATGGACTTCAATGGATGTTATTCGATGATATCTGACAAAGTTAGATGCAAACTCACTCAAATATATGAGAAATGTTGAAATTCGACTTCACATTAGGAAGATAGACTTTGAAAATTTTCAATTATTACAAAGTGACAGTTGACCTCAATGGTCTTCAATCGATGTTATTCGATGATATCTGACAAAGTTAGATGCAAACTCACTCAAATATATGAGAAATGTTGAAATTCGACTTCAAATTAGGAAGATAGACTTTGAAAATTTTCCATACTTTCAAAGTGACAGTTGACCTCAATGGGCTTCAATGGATGTTATTCGATGATATCTGACAAAGTTAGATGCAAACTCACTCAAATATATGAGAAATGTTGAAATTCGACTTCACATTAGGAAGATAGACTTTGAAAATTTTCCATATTTTCAAAGTGACAGTTGACCTTAATGGGCTTCAATGGATGTTATTCGATGATATCTGACAAAGTTAGATGCAAACTCACTCAAATATATGAGAAAAGTTGAAATTCGACTTCACATTAGGAAGATAGACTTTGAAAATTTTCCATATTTTCAAAGTGACAGTTGACCTTAATGGGCTTCAATGGATGTTATTCGATGATATCTGACAAAGTTAGATGCAAACTCACTCAAATATATGAGAAATGTTGAAATTCGACTTCACATTAGGAAGATAGACTTTGAAAATTTTCCATATTTACAAAGTGACAGTTGACCTCAATGGTCTTCAATCGATGTTATTCGATGATATCTGACAGAGTTAGATGCAAACTCACTCAAATATATGAGAAATGTTGAAATTCGACTTCAAATTAGGAAGATAGACTTTGAAAATTTTCCATATTTTCAAAGTGACAGTTGACCTCAATGGGCTTCAATGGATGTTATTCGATGATATCTGACAAAGTTAGATGCAAACTCACTCAAATATATGAGAAATGTTGAAATTCGACTTCACATTAGGAAGATAGACTTTGAAAATTTTCAATTATTACAAAGTGACAGTTGACCTCAATGGTCTTCAATCGATGTTATTCGATGATATTTGACAGAGTTAGATGCAAACTCACTCAAATATATGAGAAATGTTGAAATTCGACTTCAAATTAGGAAGATAGACTTTGAAAATTTTCCATATTTTCAAAGTGACAGTTGACCTCAATGGGCTTCAATGGATGTTATTCGATGATATCTGACAAAGTTAGATGCAAACTCACTCAAATATATGAGAAATGTTGAAATTCGACTTCACATTAGGAAGATAGACTTTAAAAATTTTCAATTATTACAAAGTGACAGTTGACCTCAATAGGCTTCAATGGATGTTATTCGATGATATCTGACAAAGTTAGATGCAAACTCACTCAAATATATGAGAAATGTTGAAATTCGACTTCAAATTAGGAAGATAGACTTTGAAAATTTTCCATATTTTCAAAGTGACAGTTGACCTCAATGGGCTTCAATGGATGTTATTCGATGATATCTGACAAAGTTAGATGCAAACTCACTCAAATATATGAGAAATGTTGAAATTCGACTTCACATTAGGAAGATAGACTTTGAAAATTTTCAATTATTACAAAGTGACAGTTGACCTCAATGGTCTTCAATCGATGTTATTCGATGATATCTGACAAAGTTAGATGCAAACTCACTCAAATATATGAGAAATGTTGAAATTCGACTTCACATTAGGAAGATAGACTTTGAAAATTTTCAATTATTACAAAGTGACAGTTGACCTCAATGGTCTTCAATCGATGTTATTCGATGATATCTAACAAAGTTAGATGCAAACTCACTCAAATATATGAGAAATGTTGAAATTCGACTTCAAATTAGGAAGATAGACTTTGAAAATTTTCCATATTTTCAAAGTGACAGTTGACCTCAATGGGCTTCAATGGATGTTATTCGATGATATCTGACAAAGTTAGATGCAAACTCACTCAAATATATGAGAAATGTTGAAATTCGACTTCACATTAGGAAGATAGACTTTGAAAATTTTCAATTATTACAAAGTGACAGTTGACCTCAATGGTCTTCAATCGATGTTATTCGATGATATCTGACAAAGTTAGATGCAAACTCACTCAAATATATGAGAAATGTTGAAATTCGACTTCCCATTAGGAAGATAGACTTTGAAAATTTTCCATATTTTCAAAGTGACAGTTGACCTTAATGGGCTTCAATGGATGTTATTCGATGATATCTGACAAAGTTAGATGCAAACTCACTCACATATATGAGAAATGTTGAAATTCGACTTCACATTAGGAAGATAGACTTTGAAAATTTTCAATTATTACAAAGTGACAGTTGACCTCAATGGTCTTCAATCGATGTTATTCGATGATATCTGAGAGAGTTAGATGCAAACTCACTCAAATATATGAGAAATGTTGAAATTCGACTTCAAATTAGGAACATAGACTTTGAAAATTTTCCATATTTACAAAGTGACAGTTGACCTCAATGGTCTTCAATCGATGTTATTCGATGATATCTGACAGAGTTAGATGCAAACTCACTCAAATATATGAGAAATGTTGAAATTCGACTTCAAATTAGGAAGATAGACTTTGAAAATTTTCCATATTTTCAAAGTGACAGTTGACCTCAATGGGCTTCAATGGATGTTATTCGATGATATCTGACAAAGTTAGATGCAAACTCACTCAAATATATGAGAAATGTTGAAATTCGACTTCACATTAGGAAGATAGACTTTGAAAATTTTCAATTATTACAAAGTGACAGTTGACCTCAATGGGCTTCAATGGATGTTATTCGATGATATCTGACAAAGTTAGATGCAAACTCACTCAAATATATGAGAAATGTTGAAATTCGACTTCACATTAGGAAGATAGACTTTGAAAATTTTCAATTATTACAAAGTGACAGTTGACCTCAATGGTCTTCAATCGATGTTATTCGATGATATTTGACAGAGTTAGATGCAAACTCACTCAAATATATGAGAAATGTTGAAATTCGACTTCAAATTAGGAAGATAGACTTTGAAAATTTTCCATATTTTCAAAGTGACAGTTGACCTCAATGGGCTTCAATGGATGTTATTCGATGATATCTGACAAAGTTAGATGCAAACTCACTCAAATATATGAGAAATGTTGAAATTCGACTTCACATTAGGAAGATAGACTTTAAAAATTTTCAATTATTACAAAGTGACAGTTGACCTCAATAGGCTTCAATGGATGTTATTCGATGATATCTGACAAAGTTAGATGCAAACTCACTCAAATATATGAGAAATGTTGAAATTCGACTTCAAATTAGGAAGATAGACTTTGAAAATTTTCCATATTTTCAAAGTGACAGTTGACCTCAATGGGCTTCAATGGATGTTATTCGATGATATGTGAAAAAATTAGATGCAAACTCACTCAAATATATGAGAAATGTTGAAATTCGACTTCACATTAGGAAGATAGACTTTGAAAATTTTCAATTATTACAAAGTGACAGTTGACCTCAATGGTCTTCAATCGATGTTATTCGATGATATTTGACAGAGTTAGATGCAAACTCACTCAAATATATGAGAAATGTTGAAATTCGACTTCAAATTAGGAAGATAGACTTTGAAAATTTTCCATATTTTCAAAGTGACAGTTGACCTCAATGGGCTTCAATGGATGTTATTCGATGATATCTGACAAAGTTAGATGCAAACTCACTCAAATATATGAGAAATGTTGAAATTCGACTTCACATTAGGAAGATAGACTTTGAAAATTTTCAATTATTACAAAGTGACAGTTGACCTCAATGGTCTTCAATCGATGTTATTCGATGATATCTGACAAAGTTAGATGCAAACTCACTCAAATATATGAGAAATGTTGAAATTCGACTTCAAATTAGGAAGATAGACTTTGAAAATTTTCCATATTTTCAAAGTGACAGTTGACCTCAATGGGCTTCAATGGATGTTATTCGATGATATCTGACAAAGTTAGATGCAAACTCACTCAAATATATGAGAAATGTTGAAATTCGACTTCACATTAGGAAGATAGACTTTGAAAATTTTCAATTATTACAAAGTGACAGTTGACCTCAATGGTCTTCAATCGATGTTATTCGATGATATCTGACAAAGTTAGATGCAAACTCACTCAAATATATGAGAAATGTTGAAATTCGACTTCACATTAGGAACATAGACTTTGAAAATTTTCCATATTTACAAAGTGACAGTTGACCTCAATGGTCTTCAATCGATGTTATTCGATGATATCTGACAGAGTTAGATGCAAACTCACTCAAATATATGAGAAATGTTGAAATTCGACTTCAAATTAGGAAGATAGACTTTGAAAATTTTCCATATTTTCAAAGTGACAGTTGACCTCAATGGGCTTCAATGGATGTTATTCGATGATATCTGACAAAGTTAGATGCAAACTCACTCAAATATATGAGAAATGTTGAAATTCGACTTCACATTAGGAAGATAGACTTTGAAAATTTTCAATTATTACAAAGTGACAGTTGACCTCAATGGTCTTCAATCGATGTTATTCGATGATATTTGACAGTGTTAGATGCAAACTCACTCAAATATATGAGAAATGTTGAAATTCGACTTCAAATTAGGAAGATAGACTTTGAAAATTTTCCATATTTTCAAAGTGACAGTTGACCTCAATGGGCTTCAATGGATGTTATTCGATGATATCTGACAAAGTTAGATGCAAACTCACTCAAATATATGAGAAATGTTGAAATTCGACTTCACATTAGGAATATAGACTTTAAAAATTTTCAATTATTACAAAGTGACAGTTGACCTCAATAGGCTTCAATGGATGTTATTCGATGATATCTGACAAAGTTAGATGCAAACTCACTCAAATATATGAGAAATGTTGAAATTCGACTTCAAATTAGGAAGATAGACTTTGAAAATTTTCCATATTTTCAAAGTGACAGTTGACCTCAATGGACTTCAATGGATGTTATTCGATGATATCTGACAAAGTTAGATGCAAACTCACTAAAATATATGAGAAATGTTGAAATTCGACTTCACATTAGGAAGATAGACTTTGAAAATTTTCAATTATTACAAAGTGACAGTTGACCTCAATGGTCTTCAATCGATGTTATTCGATGATATCTGACAAAGTTAGATGCAAACTCACTCAAATATATGAGAAATGTTGAAATTCGACTTCAAATTAGGAACATAGACTTTGAAAATTTTCCATATTTACAAAGTGACAGTTGACCTCAATGGTCTTCAATCGATGTTATTCGATGATATCTGACAGAGTTAGATGCAAACTCACTCAAATATATGAGAAATGTTGAAATTCGACTTCAAATTAGGAAGATAGACTTTGAAAATTTTCCATATTTTCAAAGTGACAGTTGACCTCAATGGGCTTCAATGGATGTTATTCGATGATATCTGACAAAGTTAGATGCAAACTCACTCAAATATATGAGAAATGTTGAAATTCGACTTCACATTAGGAAGATAGACTTTGAAAATTTTCAATTATTACAAAGTGACAGTTGACCTCAATGGTCTTCAATCGATGTTATTCGATGATATCTGACAAAGTTAGATGCAAACTCACTCAAATATATGAGAAATGTTGAAATTCGACTTCAAATTAGGAAGATAGACTTTGAAAATTTTCCATATTTTCAAAGTGACAGTTGACCTCAATGGACTTCAATGGATGTTATTCGATGATATCTGACAAAGTTAGATGCAAACTCACTCAAATATATGAGAAATGTTGAAATTCGACTTCACATTAGGAAGATAGACTTTGAAAATTTTCAATTATTACAAAGTGACAGTTGACCTCAATGGTCTTCAATCGATGTTATTCGATGATATCTGACAAAGTTAGATGCAAACTCACTCAAATATATGAGAAATGTTGAAATTCGACTTCAAATTAGGAAGATAGACTTTGAAAATTTTCCATACTTTCAAAGTGACAGTTGACCTCAATGGGCTTCAATGGATGTTATTCGATGATATCTGACAAAGTTAGATGCAAACTCACTCAAATATATGAGAAATGTTGAAATTCGACTTCACATTAGGAAGATAGACTTTGAAAATTTTCCATATTTTCAAAGTGACAGTTGACCTTAATGGGCTTCAATGGATGTTATTCGATGATATCTGACAAAGTTAGATGCAAACTCACTCAAATATATGAGAAATGTTGAAATTCGACTTCACATTAGGAAGATAGACTTTGAAAATTTTCAATTATTACAAAGTGACAGTTGACCTCAATGGTCTTCAATCGATGTTATTCGATGATATCTGAGAGAGTTAGATGCAAACTCACTCAAATATATGAGAAATGTTGAAATTCGACTTCAAATTAGGAACATAGACTTTGAAAATTTTCCATATTTACAAAGTGATAGTTGACCTCAATGGTCTTCAATCGATGTTATTCGATGATATCTGACAGAGTTAGATGCAAACTCACTCAAATATATGAGAAATGTTGAAATTCGACTTCAAATTAGGAAGATAGACTTTGAAAATGTTCCATATTTTCAAAGTGACAGTTGACCTCAATGGGCTTCAATGGATGTTATTCGATGATATCTGACAAAGTTAGATGCAAACTCACTCAAATATATGAGAAATGTTGAAATTCGACTTCACATTAGGAAGATAGACTTTGAAAATTTTCAATTATTACAAAGTGACAGTGACCTCAATGGTCTTCAATCGATGTTATTCGATGATATCTGACAAAGTTAGATGCAAACTCACTCAAATATATGAGAAATGTTGAAATTCGACTTCAAATTAGGAAGATAGACTTTGAAAATTTTCCATATTTTCAAAGTGGGCTTCAATGGATGTTATTCGATGATATCTGACAAAGTTAGATGCAAACTCACTCAAATATATGAGAAATGTTGAAATTCGACTTCACATTAGGAAGATAGACTTTGAAAATTTTCAATTATTACAAAGTGACAGTTGACCTCAATGGGCTTCAATGGATGTTATTCGATGATATGTGAAAAAATTAGATGCAAACTCACTCAAATATATGAGAAATGTTGAAATTCGACTTCACATTAGGAAGATAGACTTTGAAAATTTTCAATTATTACAAAGTGACAGTTGACCTCAATGGTCTTCAATCGATGTTATTCGATGATATTTGACAGAGTTAGATGCAAACTCACTCAAATATATGAGAAATGTTGAAATTCGACTTCAAATTAGGAAGATAGACTTTGAAAATTTTCCATATTTACAAAGTGACAGTTGACCTCAATGGTCTTCAATCGATGTTATTCGATGATATCTGACAGAGTTAGATGCAAACTCACTCAAATATATGAGAAATGTTGAAATTCGACTTCAAATTAGGAAGATAGACTTTGAAAATTTTCCATATTTTCAAAGTGACAGTTGACCTCAATGGGCTTCAATGGATGTTATTCGATGATATCTGACAAAGTTAGATGCAAACTCACTCAAATATATGAGAAATGTTGAAATTCGACTTCACATTAGGAAGATAGACTTTGAAAATTTTCAATTATTACAAAGTGACAGTTGACCTCAATGGGCTTCAATGGATGTTATTCGATGATATCTGACAAAGTTAGATGCAAACTCACTCAAATATATGAGAAATGTTGAAATTCGACTTCACATTAGGAAGATAGACTTTGAAAATTTTCAATTATTACAAAGTGACAGTTGACCTCAATGGTCTTCAATCGATGTTATTCGATGATATTTGACAGAGTTAGATGCAAACTCACTCAAATATATGAGAAATGTTGAAATTCGACTTCAAATTAGGAAGATAGACTTTGAAAATTTTCCATATTTTCAAAGTGACAGTTGACCTCAATGGGCTTCAATGGATGTTATTCGATGATATCTGACAAAGTTAGATGCAAACTCACTCAAATATATGAGAAATGTTGAAATTCGACTTCACATTAGGAAGATAGACTTTAAAAATTTTCAATTATTACAAAGTGACAGTTGACCTCAATAGGCTTCAATGGATGTTATTCGATGATATCTGACAAAGTTAGATGCAAACTCACTCAAATATATGAGAAATGTTGAAATTCGACTTCAAATTAGGAAGATAGACTTTGAAAATTTTCCATATTTTCAAAGTGACAGTTGACCACAATGGTCTTCAATCGATGTTATTCGATGATATCTGACAGAGTTAGATGCAAACTCACTCAAATATATGAGAAATGTTGAAATTCGACTTCAAATTAGGAAGATAGACTTTGAAAATTTTCCATATTTTCAAAGTGACAGTTGACCTCAATGAGCTTCAATGGATGTTGTTCGATGATATCTGACAAAGTTAGATGCAAACTCACTCAAATATATGAGAAATGTTGAAATTCGACTTCACATTAGGAAGATAGACTTTGAAAATTTTCAATTATTACAAAGTGACAGTTGACCTCAATGGTCTTCAATCGATGTTACTCGATGATATCTGACAAAGTTAGATGCAAACTCACTCAAATATATGAGAAATGTTGAAATTCGACTTCAAATTAGGAAGATAGACTTTGAAAATTTTCCATATTTTCAAAGTGACAGTTGACCTCAATGGGCTTCAATGGATGTTATTCGATGATATCTGACAAAGTTAGATGCAAACTCACTCAAATATATGAGAAATGTTGAAATTCGACTTCACATTAGGAAGATAGACTTTGAAAATTTTCAATTATTACAAAGTGACAGTTGACCTCAATGGGCTTCAATGGATGTTATTCGATGATATGTGAAAAAATTAGATGCAAACTCACTCAAATATATGAGAAATGTTGAAATTCGACTTCACATTAGGAAGATAGACTTTGAAAATTTTCAATTATTACAAAGTGACAGTTGGCCTCAATGGTCTTCAATCGATGTTATTCGATGATATTTGACAGAGTTAGATGCAAACTCACTCAAATATATGAGAAATGTTGAAATTCGACTTCAAATTAGGAAGATAGACTTTGAAAATTTTCAATTATTACAAAATGACAGTTGACCTCAATGGTCTTCAATCGATGTTATTCGATGATATCTGACAAAGTTAGATGCAAACTCACTCAAATATATGAGAAATGTTGAAATTCGACTTCAAATTAGGAAGATAGACTTTGAAAATTTTCCATATTTTCAAATTGACAGTTGACCTCAATGGTCTTCAATGGATGTTATTCGATGATATCTGACAAAGTTAGATGCAAACTCACTCAAATATATGAGAAATGTTGAAATTCGACTTCACATTAGGAAGATAGACTTTGAAAATTTTCAATTATTACAAAGTGACAGTTGACCTCAATGGTCTTCAATCGATGTTATTCGATGATATCTGACAGAGTTAGATGCAAACTCACTCAAATATATGAGAAATGTTGAAATTCGACTTCAAATTAGGAAGATAGACTTTGAAAATTTTCCATATTTTCAAAGTGACAGTTGACCTCAATGGGCTTCAATGGATGTTATTCGATGATATCTGACAAAGTTAGATGCAAACTCACTCAAATATATGAGAAATGTTGAAATTCGACTTCACATTAGGAAGATAGACTTTGAAAATTTTCAATTATTACAAAGTGACAGTTGACCTCAATGGGCTTCAATGGATGTTATTCGATGATATCTGACAAAGTTAGATGCAAACTCACTCAAATATGAGAAATGTTGAAATTCGACTTCAAATTAGGAAGATAGACTTTGAAAATTTTCCATATTTTCAAAGTGACGGATGACCTCAATGGGCTTCAATGGATGTTATTCGATGATATGTGAAAAAATTATATGCAAACTCACTCAAATATATGAGAAATGTTGAAATTCGACTTCCCATTAGGAAGATAGACTTTGAAAATTTTCAATTATTACAAAGTGACAGTTGACCTCAATGGTCTTCAATCGATGTTATTCGATGATATTTGACAGAGTTAGATGCAAACTCACTCAAATATATGAGAAATGTTGAAATTCGACTTCAAATTAGGAACATAGACTTTGAAAATTTTCCATATTTACAAAGTGACAGTTGACCTCAATGGTCTTCAATCGATGTTATTCGATGATATCTGACAGAGTTAGATGCAAACTCACTCAAATATATGAGAAATGTTGAAATTCGACTTCAAATTAGGAAGATAGACTTTGAAAATTTTCCATATTTTCAAAGTGACAGTTGACCTCAATGGGCTTCAATGGATGTTATTCGATGATATCTGACAAAGTTAGATGCAAACTCACTCAAATATATGAGAAATGTTGAAATTCGACTTCACATTAGGAAGATAGACTTTGAAAATTTTCAATTATTACAAAGTGACAGTTGACCTCAATGGTCTTCAATCGATGTTATTCGATGATATCTGACAAAGTTAGATGCAAACTCACTCAAATATATGAGAAATGTTGAAATTCGACTTCAAATTAGGAAGATAGACTTTGAAAATTTTCCATATTTTCAAAGTGACAGTTGACCTCAATGGACTTCAATGGATGTTATTCGATGATATCTGACAAAGTTAGATGCAAACTCACTCAAATATATGAGAAATGTTGAAATTCGACTTCACATTAGGAAGATAGACTTTGAAAATTTTCAATTATTACAAAGTGACAGTTGACCTCAATGGTCTTCAATCGATGTTATTCGATGATATCTGACAAAGTTAGATGCAAACTCACTCAAATATATGAGAAATGTTGAAATTCGACTTCAAATTAGGAAGATAGACTTTGAAAATTTTCCATACTTTCAAAGTGACAGTTGACCTCAATGGGCTTCAATGGATGTTATTCGATGATATCTGACAAAGTTAGATGCAAACTCACTCAAATATATGAGAAATGTTGAAATTCGACTTCACATTAGGAAGATAGACTTTGAAAATTTTCCATATTTTCAAAGTGACAGTTGACCTTAATGGGCTTCAATGGATGTTATTCGATGATATCTGACAAAGTTAGATGCAAACTCACTCAAATATATGAGAAATGTTGAAATTCGACTTCACATTAGGAAGATAGACTTTGAAAATTTTCAATTATTACAAAGTGACAGTTGACCTCAATGGTCTTCAATCGATGTTATTCGATGATATCTGAGAGAGTTAGATGCAAACTCACTCAAATATATGAGAAATGTTGAAATTCGACTTCAAATTAGGAACATAGACTTTGAAAATTTTCCATATTTACAAAGTGACAGTTGACCTCAATGGTCTTCAATCGATGTTATTCGATGATATCTGACAGAGTTAGATGCAAACTCACTCAAATATATGAGAAATGTTGAAATTCGACTTCAAATTAGGAAGATAGACTTTGAAAATGTTCCATATTTTCAAAGTGACAGTTGACCTCAATGGGCTTCAATGGATGTTATTCGATGATATCTGACAAAGTTAGATGCAAACTCACTCAAATATATGAGAAATGTTGAAATTCGACTTCACATTAGGAAGATAGACTTTGAAAATTTTCAATTATTACAAAGTGACAGTGACCTCAATGGTCTTCAATCGATGTTATTCGATGATATCTGACAAAGTTAGATGCAAACTCACTCAAATATATGAGAAATGTTGAAATTCGACTTCAAATTAGGAAGATAGACTTTGAAAATTTTCCATATTTTCAAAGTGGGCTTCAATGGATGTTATTCGATGATATCTGACAAAGTTAGATGCAAACTCACTCAAATATATGAGAAATGTTGAAATTCGACTTCACATTAGGAAGATAGACTTTGAAAATTTTCAATTATTACAAAGTGACAGTTGACCTCAATGGGCTTCAATGGATGTTATTCGATGATATGTGAAAA
Source organism: Diorhabda sublineata (assembly GCF_026230105.1). Taxonomy (NCBI): domain Eukaryota; kingdom Metazoa; phylum Arthropoda; class Insecta; order Coleoptera; family Chrysomelidae; genus Diorhabda; species Diorhabda sublineata. The sequence goes on from NW_026614188.1 coordinate 224,716, forward strand.
AATTAGATGCAAACTCACTCAAATATATGAGAAATGTTGAAATTCGACTTCACATTAGGAAGATAGACTTTGAAAATTTTCAATTATTACAAAGTGACAGTTGACCTCAATGGTCTTCAATCGATGTTATTCGATGATATTTGACAGAGTTAGATGCAAACTCACTCAAATATATGAGAAATGTTGAAATTCGACTTCAAATTAGGAAGATAGACTTTGAAAATTTTCCATATTTACAAAGTGACAGTTGACCTCAATGGTCTTCAATCGATGTTATTCGATGATATCTGACAGAGTTAGATGCAAACTCACTCAAATATATGAGAAATGTTGAAATTCGACTTCAAATTAGGAAGATAGACTTTGAAAATTTTCCATATTTTCAAAGTGACAGTTGACCTCAATGGGCTTCAATGGATGTTATTCGATGATATCTGACAAAGTTAGATGCAAACTCACTCAAATATATGAGAAATGTTGAAATTCGACTTCACATTAGGAAGATAGACTTTGAAAATTTTCAATTATTACAAAGTGACAGTTGACCTCAATGGGCTTCAATGGATGTTATTCGATGATATCTGACAAAGTTAGATGCAAACTCACTCAAATATATGAGAAATGTTGAAATTCGACTTCACATTAGGAAGATAGACTTTGAAAATTTTCAATTATTACAAAGTGACAGTTGACCTCAATGGTCTTCAATCGATGTTATTCGATGATATTTGACAGAGTTAGATGCAAACTCACTCAAATATATGAGAAATGTTGAAATTCGACTTCAAATTAGGAAGATAGACTTTGAAAATTTTCCATATTTTCAAAGTGACAGTTGACCTCAATGGGCTTCAATGGATGTTATTCGATGATATCTGACAAAGTTAGATGCAAACTCACTCAAATATATGAGAAATGTTGAAATTCGACTTCACATTAGGAAGATAGACTTTAAAAATTTTCAATTATTACAAAGTGACAGTTGACCTCAATAGGCTTCAATGGATGTTATTCGATGATATCTGACAAAGTTAGATGCAAACTCACTCAAATATATGAGAAATGTTGAAATTCGACTTCAAATTAGGAAGATAGACTTTGAAAATTTTCCATATTTTCAAAGTGACAGTTGACCACAATGGTCTTCAATCGATGTTATTCGATGATATCTGACAGAGTTAGATGCAAACTCACTCAAATATATGAGAAATGTTGAAATTCGACTTCAAATTAGGAAGATAGACTTTGAAAATTTTCCATATTTTCAAAGTGACAGTTGACCTCAATGAGCTTCAATGGATGTTGTTCGATGATATCTGACAAAGTTAGATGCAAACTCACTCAAATATATGAGAAATGTTGAAATTCGACTTCACATTAGGAAGATAGACTTTGAAAATTTTCAATTATTACAAAGTGACAGTTGACCTCAATGGTCTTCAATCGATGTTACTCGATGATATCTGACAAAGTTAGATGCAAACTCACTCAAATATATGAGAAATGTTGAAATTCGACTTCAAATTAGGAAGATAGACTTTGAAAATTTTCCATATTTTCAAAGTGACAGTTGACCTCAATGGGCTTCAATGGATGTTATTCGATGATATCTGACAAAGTTAGATGCAAACTCACTCAAATATATGAGAAATGTTGAAATTCGACTTCACATTAGGAAGATAGACTTTGAAAATTTTCAATTATTACAAAGTGACAGTTGACCTCAATGGGCTTCAATGGATGTTATTCGATGATATGTGAAAAAATTAGATGCAAACTCACTCAAATATATGAGAAATGTTGAAATTCGACTTCACATTAGGAAGATAGACTTTGAAAATTTTCAATTATTACAAAGTGACAGTTGGCCTCAATGGTCTTCAATCGATGTTATTCGATGATATTTGACAGAGTTAGATGCAAACTCACTCAAATATATGAGAAATGTTGAAATTCGACTTCAAATTAGGAAGATAGACTTTGAAAATTTTCAATTATTACAAAATGACAGTTGACCTCAATGGTCTTCAATCGATGTTATTCGATGATATCTGACAAAGTTAGATGCAAACTCACTCAAATATATGAGAAATGTTGAAATTCGACTTCAAATTAGGAAGATAGACTTTGAAAATTTTCCATATTTTCAAATTGACAGTTGACCTCAATGGTCTTCAATGGATGTTATTCGATGATATCTGACAAAGTTAGATGCAAACTCACTCAAATATATGAGAAATGTTGAAATTCGACTTCACATTAGGAAGATAGACTTTGAAAATTTTCAATTATTACAAAGTGACAGTTGACCTCAATGGTCTTCAATCGATGTTATTCGATGATATCTGACAGAGTTAGATGCAAACTCACTCAAATATATGAGAAATGTTGAAATTCGACTTCAAATTAGGAAGATAGACTTTGAAAATTTTCCATATTTTCAAAGTGACAGTTGACCTCAATGGGCTTCAATGGATGTTATTCGATGATATCTGACAAAGTTAGATGCAAACTCACTCAAATATATGAGAAATGTTGAAATTCGACTTCACATTAGGAAGATAGACTTTGAAAATTTTCAATTATTACAAAGTGACAGTTGACCTCAATGGGCTTCAATGGATGTTATTCGATGATATCTGACAAAGTTAGATGCAAACTCACTCAAATATGAGAAATGTTGAAATTCGACTTCAAATTAGGAAGATAGACTTTGAAAATTTTCCATATTTTCAAAGTGACGGATGACCTCAATGGGCTTCAATGGATGTTATTCGATGATATGTGAAAAAATTATATGCAAACTCACTCAAATATATGAGAAATGTTGAAATTCGACTTCCCATTAGGAAGATAGACTTTGAAAATTTTCAATTATTACAAAGTGACAGTTGACCTCAATGGTCTTCAATCGATGTTATTCGATGATATTTGACAGAGTTAGATGCAAACTCACTCAAATATATGAGAAATGTTGAAATTCGACTTCAAATTAGGAAGATAGACTTTGAAAATTTTCCATATTTTCAAAGTGACAGTTGACCTCAATGGGCTTCAATGGATGTTATTCGATGATATCTGACAAAGTTAGATGCAAACTCACTCAAATATATGAGAAATGTTGAAATTCGACTTCACATTAGGAAGATAGACTTTGAAAATTTTCAATTATTACAAAGTGACAGTTGACCTCAATGGTCTTCAATCGATGTTATTCGATGATATCTGACAAAGTTAGATGCAAACTCACTCAAATATATGAGAAATGTTGAAATTCGACTTCAAATTAGGAAGATAGACTTTGAAAATTTTCCATATTTTCAAAGTGACAGTTGACCTCAATGGGCTTCAATGGATGTTATTCGATGATATCTGACAAAGTTAGATGCAAACTCACTCAAATATATGAGAAATGTTGAAATTCGACTTCACATTAGGAAGATAGACTTTGAAAATTTTCAATTATTACAAAGTGACAGTTGACCTCAATGGTCTTCAATCGATGTTATTCGATGATATCTGACAAAGTTAGATGCAAACTCACTCAAATATATGAGAAATGTTGAAATTCGACTTCACATTAGGAAGATAGACTTTAAAAATTTTCAATTATTACAAAGTGACAGTTGACCTCAATAGGCTTCAATGGATTTTATTCGATGATATCTGACAAAGTTAGATGCAAACTCACTAAAATATATGAGAAATGTTGAAATTCGACTTCAAATTAGGAAGATAGACTTTGAAAATTTTCCATATTTTCAAAGTGACAGTTGACCTCAATGGGCTTCAATGGATGTTATTCGATGATATGTGAAAAAATTAGATGCAAACTCACTCAAATATATGAGAAATGTTGAAATTCGACTTCACATTAGGAAGATAGACTTTGAAAATTTTCAATTATTACAAAGTGACAGTTGACCTCAATGGTCTTCAATCGATGTTATTCGATGATATTTGACAGAGTTAGATGCAAACTCACTCAAATATATGAGAAATGTTGAAATTCGACTTCAAATTAGGAAGATAGACTTTGAAAATTTTCAATTATTACAAAATGACAGTTGACCTCAATGGTCTTCAATCGATGTTATTCGATGATATCTGACAAAGTTAGATGCAAACTCACTCAAATATATGAGAAATGTTGAAATTCGACTTCAAATTAGGAAGATAGACTTTGAAAATTTTCCATATTTTCAAATTGACAGTTGACCTCAATGGGCTTCAATGGATGTTATTCGATGATATCTGACAAAGTTAGATGCAAACTCACTCAAATATATGAGAAATGTTGAAATTCGACTTCACATTAGGAAGATAGACTTTGAAAATTTTCAATTATTACAAAGTGACAGTTGACCTCAATGGTCTTCAATCGATGTTATTCGATGATATCTGACAAAGTTAGATGCAAACTCACTCAAATATATGAGAAATGTTGAAATTCGACTTCACATTAGGAAGATAGACTTTGAAAATTTTCAATTATTACAAAGTGACAGTTGACCTCAATGGGCTTCAATGGATGTTATTCGATGATATCTGACAAAGTTAGATGCAAACTCACTCAAATATGAGAAATGTTGAAATTCGACTTCAAATTAGGAAGATAGACTTTGAAAATTTTCCATATTTTCAAAGTGACGGATGACCTCAATGGGCTTCAATGGATGTTATTCGATGATATGTGAAAAAATTATATGCAAACTCACTCAAATATATGAGAAATGTTGAAATTCGACTTCCCATTAGGAAGATAGACTTTGAAAATTTTCAATTATTACAAAGTGACAGTTGACCTCAATGGTCTTCAATCGATGTTATTCGATGATATTTGACAGAGTTAGATGCAAACTCACTCAAATATATGAGAAATGTTGAAATTCGACTTCAAATTAGGAAGATAGACTTTGAAAATTTTCCATATTTTCAAAGTGACAGTTGACCTCAATGGGCTTCAATGGATGTTATTCGATGATATCTGACAAAGTTAGATGCAAACTCACTCAAATATATGAGAAATGTTGAAATTCGACTTCACATTAGGAAGATAGACTTTGAAAATTTTCAATTATTACAAAGTGACAGTTGACCTCAATGGTCTTCAATCGATGTTATTCGATGATATCTGACAAAGTTAGATGCAAACTCACTCAAATATATGAGAAATGTTGAAATTCGACTTCAAATTAGGAAGATAGACTTTGAAAATTTTCCATATTTTCAAAGTGACAGTTGACCTCAATGGGCTTCAATGGATGTTATTCGATGATATCTGACAAAGTTAGATGCAAACTCACTCAAATATATGAGAAATGTTGAAATTCGACTTCACATTAGGAAGATAGACTTTGAAAATTTTCAATTATTACAAAGTGACAGTTGACCTCAATGGTCTTCAATCGATGTTATTCGATGATATCTGACAAAGTTAGATGCAAACTCACTCAAATATATGAGAAATGTTGAAATTCGACTTCACATTAGGAAGATAGACTTTAAAAATTTTCAATTATTACAAAGTGACAGTTGACCTCAATAGGCTTCAATGGATTTTATTCGATGATATCTGACAAAGTTAGATGCAAACTCACTAAAATATATGAGAAATGTTGAAATTCGACTTCAAATTAGGAAGATAGACTTTGAAAATTTTCCATATTTTCAAAGTGACAGTTGACCTCAATGGGCTTCAATGGATGTTATTCGATGATATGTGAAAAAATTAGATGCAAACTCACTCAAATATATGAGAAATGTTGAAATTCGACTTCACATTAGGAAGATAGACTTTGAAAATTTTCAATTATTACAAAGTGACAGTTGACCTCAATGGTCTTCAATCGATGTTATTCGATGATATTTGACAGAGTTAGATGCAAACTCACTCAAATATATGAGAAATGTTGAAATTCGACTTCAAATTAGGAAGATAGACTTTGAAAATTTTCAATTATTACAAAATGACAGTTGACCTCAATGGTCTTCAATCGATGTTATTCGATGATATCTGACAAAGTTAGATGCAAACTCACTCAAATATATGAGAAATGTTGAAATTCGACTTCAAATTAGGAAGATAGACTTTGAAAATTTTCCATATTTTCAAATTGACAGTTGACCTCAATGGGCTTCAATGGATGTTATTCGATGATATCTGACAAAGTTAGATGCAAACTCACTCAAATATATGAGAAATGTTGAAATTCGACTTCACATTAGGAAGATAGACTTTGAAAATTTTCAATTATTACAAAGTGACAGTTGACCTCAATGGTCTTCAATCGATGTTATTCGATGATATCTGACAAAGTTAGATGCAAACTCACTCAAATATATGAGAAATGTTGAAATTCGACTTCACATTAGGAAGATAGACTTTGAAAATTTTCCATATTTTCAAAGTGACAGTTGACCTTAATGGGCTTCAATGGATGTTATTCGATGATATCTGACAAAGTTAGATGCAAACTCACTCAAATATATGAGAAATGTTGAAATTCGACTTCACATTAGGAAGATAGACTTTGAAAATTTTCCATATTTACAAAGTGACAGTTGACCTCAATGGTCTTCAATCGATGTTATTCGATGATATCTGACAGAGTTAGATGCAAACTCACTCAAATATATGAGAAATGTTGAAATTCGACTTCAAATTAGGAAGATAGACTTTGAAAATTTTCCATATTTTCAAAGTGACAGTTGACCTCAATGGGCTTCAATGGATGTTATTCGATGATATCTGACAAAGTTAGATGCAAACTCACTCAAATATATGAGAAATGTTGAAATTCGACTTCACATTAGGAAGATAGACTTTGAAAATTTTCAATTATTACAAAGTGACAGTTGACCTCAATGGGCTTCAATGGATGTTATTCGATGATATCTGACAAAGTTAGATGCAAACTCACTCAAATATATGAGAAATGTTGAAATTCGACTTCACATTAGGAAGATAGACTTTGAAAATTTTCAATTATTACAAAGTGACAGTTGACCTCAATGGTCTTCAATCGATGTTATTCGATGATATTTGACAGAGTTAGATGCAAACTCACTCAAATATATGAGAAATGTTGAAATTCGACTTCAAATTAGGAAGATAGACTTTGAAAATTTTCAATTATTACAAAATGACAGTTGACCTCAATGGTCTTCAATCGATGTTATTCGATGATATCTGACAAAGTTAGATGCAAACTCACTCAAATATATGAGAAATGTTGAAATTCGACTTCAAATTAGGAAGATAGACTTTGAAAATTTTCCATATTTTCAAATTGACAGTTGACCTCAATGGGCTTCAATGGATGTTATTCGATGATATCTGACAAAGTTAGATGCAAACTCACTCAAATATATGAGAAATGTTGAAATTCGACTTCACATTAGGAAGATAGACTTTGAAAATTTTCAATTATTACAAAGTGACAGTTGACCTCAATGGTCTTCAATCGATGTTATTCGATGATATCTGACAAAGTTAGATGCAAACTCACTCAAATATATGAGAAATGTTGAAATTCGACTTCACATTAGGAAGATAGACTTTGAAAATTTTCCATATTTTCAAAGTGACAGTTGACCTTAATGGGCTTCAATGGATGTTATTCGATGATATCTGACAAAGTTAGATGCAAACTCACTCAAATATATGAGAAATGTTGAAATTCGACTTCACATTAGGAAGATAGACTTTGAAAATTTTCCATATTTACAAAGTGACAGTTGACCTCAATGGTCTTCAATCGATGTTATTCGATGATATCTGACAGAGTTAGATGCAAACTCACTCAAATATATGAGAAATGTTGAAATTCGACTTCAAATTAGGAAGATAGACTTTGAAAATTTTCCATATTTTCAAAGTGACAGTTGACCTCAATGGGCTTCAATGGATGTTATTCGATGATATCTGACAAAGTTAGATGCAAACTCACTCAAATATATGAGAAATGTTGAAATTCGACTTCACATTAGGAAGATAGACTTTGAAAATTTTCAATTATTACAAAGTGACAGTTGACCTCAATGGGCTTCAATGGATGTTATTCGATGATATCTGACAAAGTTAGATGCAAACTCACTCAAATATATGAGAAATGTTGAAATTCGACTTCACATTAGGAAGATAGACTTTGAAAATTTTCAATTATTACAAAGTGACAGTTGACCTCAATGGTCTTCAATCGATGTTATTCGATGATATTTGACAGAGTTAGATGCAAACTCACTCAAATATATGAGAAATGTTGAAATTCGACTTCAAATTAGGAAGATAGACTTTGAAAATTTTCCATATTTTCAAAGTGACAGTTGACCTCAATGGGCTTCAATGGATGTTATTCGATGATATCTGACAAAGTTAGATGCAAACTCACTCAAATATATGAGAAATGTTGAAATTCGACTTCACATTAGGAAGATAGACTTTAAAAATTTTCAATTATTACAAAGTGACAGTTGACCTCAATAGGCTTCAATGGATGTTATTCGATGATATCTGACAAAGTTAGATGCAAACTCACTCAAATATATGAGAAATGTTGAAATTCGACTTCAAATTAGGAAGATAGACTTTGAAAATTTTCAATTATTACAAAGTGACAGTTGACCTCAATGGTCTTCAATCGATGTTATTCGATGATATCTGAGAGAGTTAGATGCAAACTCACTCAAATATATGAGAAATGTTGAAATTCGACTTCAAATTAGGAACATAGACTTTGAAAATTTTCCATATTTACAAAGTGACAGTTGACCTCAATGGTCTTCAATCGATGTTATTCGATGATATCTGACAGAGTTAGATGCAAACTCACTCAAATATATGAGAAATGTTGGAATTCGACTTCAAATTAGGAAGATAGACTTTGAAAATTTTCCATATTTTCAAAGTGACGGATGACCTCAATGGGCTTCAATGGATGTTATTCGATGATATGTGAAAAAATTATATGCAAACTCACTCAAATATATGAGAAATGTTGAAATTCGACTTCCCATTAGGAAGATAGACTTTGAAAATTTTCAATTATTACAAAGTGACAGTTGACCTCAATGGTCTTCAATCGATGTTATTCGATGATATTTGACAGAGTTAGATGCAAACTCACTCAAATATATGAGAAATGTTGAAATTCGACTTCAAATTAGGAAGATAGACTTTGAAAATTTTCCATATTTTCAAAGTGACAGTTGACCTCAATGGGCTTCAATGGATGTTATTCGATGATATCTGACAAAGTTAGATGCAAACTCACTCAAATATATGAGAAATGTTGAAATTCGACTTCACATTAGGAAGATAGACTTTGAAAATTTTCAATTATTACAAAGTGACAGTTGACCTCAATGGTCTTCAATCGATGTTATTCGATGATATCTGACAAAGTTAGATGCAAACTCACTCAAATATATGAGAAATGTTGAAATTCGACTTCAAATTAGGAAGATAGACTTTGAAAATTTTCCATATTTTCAAAGTGACAGTTGACCTCAATAGGCTTCAATGGATTTTATTCGATGATATCTGACAAAGTTAGATGCAAACTCACTAAAATATATGAGAAATGTTGAAATTCGACTTCAAATTAGGAAGATAGACTTTGAAAATTTTCCATATTTTCAAAGTGACAGTTGACCTCAATGGACTTCAATGGATGTTATTCGATGATATCTGACAAAGTTAGATGCAAACTCACTCAAATATATGAGAAATGTTGAAATTCGACTTCACATTAGGAAGATAGACTTTGGAAATTTTCCATACTTTCAAAGTGACAGTTGACCTCAATGGGCTTCAATGGATGTTATTCGATGATATCTGACAAAGTTAGATGCAAACTCACTCAAATATATGAGAAATGTTGAAATTCGACTTCACATTAGGAAGATAGACTTTGAAAATTTTCCATATTTTCAAAGTGACAGTTGACCTTAAAGGGCTTCAATGGATGTTATTCGATGATATCTGACAAAGTTAGATGCAAACTCACTCAAATATATGAGAAATGTTGAAATTCGACTTCACATTAGGAAGATAGACTTTGAAAATTTTCAATTATTACAAAGTGACAGTTGACCTCAATGGTCTTCAATCGATGTTATTCGATGATATCTGAGAGAGTTAGATGCAAACTCACTCAAATATATGAGAAATGTTGAAATTCGACTTCAAATTAGGAACATAGACTTTGAAAATTTTCCATATTTACAAAGTGACAGTTGACCTCAATGGTCTTCAATCGATGTTATTCGATGATATCTGACAGAGTTAGATGCAAACTCACTCAAATATATGAGAAATGTTGGAATTCGACTTCAAATTAGGAAGATAGACTTTGAAAATTTTCCATATTTTCAAAGTGACAGTTGACCTCAATGGGCTTCAATGGATGTTATTCGATGATATCTGACAAAATTATAGATGCAAACTCACTCAAATATATGAGAAATGTTGAAATTCGACTTCACATTAGGAAGATAGACTTTGAAAATTTTCAATTATTACAAAGTGACAGTTGACCTCAATGGTCTTCAATCGATGTTATTCGATGATATCTGACAAAGTTAGATGCAAACTCACTCAAATATATGAGAAATGTTGAAATTCAACTTCAAATTAGGAAGATAGACTTTGAAAATTTTCCATATTTTCAAAGTGACAGTTGACCTCAATGGGCTTCAATGGATGTTATTCGATGATATCTGACAAAGTTAGATGCAAACTCACTCAAATATATGAGAAATGTTGAAATTCGACTTCACATTAGGAAGATAGACTTTGAAAATTTTCAATTATTACAAAGTGACAGTTGACCTCAATGAGCTTCAATGGATGTTATTCGATGATATCTGACAAAGTTAGATGCAAACTCACTCAAATATATGAGAAATGTTGAAATTCGACTTCAAGTTAGGGAGATAGACTTTGAAAATTTTCAATTATTACAAAGTGACAGTTGACCTCAATGGTCTTCAATCGATGTTATTCGATGATATCTGAGAGAGTTAGATGCAAACTCACTCAAATATATGAGAAATGTTGAAATTCGACTTCACATTAGGAAGATAGACTTTGAAAATTTTCCATATTTTCAAAGTGACAGTTGACCTCAATGGGCTTCAATGGATGTTATTCGATGGAATCTGACAAAGTTATATGCAAACTCACTCAAATATATGAGAAATGTTGAAATTCGACTTCACATTAGGAAGATAGACTTTGAAAATTTTCAATTATTACAAAGTGACAGTTGACCTCAATGGTCTTCAATCGATGTTATTCGATGATATCTGACAGAGTTAGATGCAAACTCACTCAAATATATGAGAAATGTTGAAATTCGACTTCAAATTAGGAAGATAGACTTTGAAAATTTTCCATATTTTCAAAGTGACAGTTGACCTCAATGGGCTTCAATGGATGTTATTCGATGATATCTGACAAAGTTAGATGCAAACTCACTCAAATATATGAGAAATGTTGAAATTCGACTTCAAATTAGGAAGATAGACTTTGAAAATTTTCCATATTTTCAAAGTGACAGTTGACCTCAATGGGCTTCAATGGATGTTATTCGATGATATCTGACAAAGTTAGATGCAAACTCACTCAAATATATGAGAAATGTTGAAATTCGACCTCACATTAGGAAGATAGACTTTGAAAATTTTCAATTATTACAAAGTGACAGTTGACCTCAATGGTCTTCAATCGATGTTATTCGATGATATCTGACAGAGTTAGATGCAAACTCACTCAAATATATGAGAAATGTTGAAATTCGACTTCAAATTAGGAAGATAGACTTTGAAAATTTTCCATATTTTCAAAGTGACAGTTGACCTCAATGGGCTTCAATGGATGTTATTCGATGATATCTGACAAAATTAGATGCAAACTCACTCAAATATATGAGAAATGTTGAAATTCGACTTCACATTAGGAAGATAGACTTTGAAAATTTTCAATTATTACAAAGTGACAGTTGACCTCAATGGTCTTCAATCGATGTTATTCGATGATATCTGACAAAGTTAGATGCAAACTCACTCAAATATATGAGAAATGTTGAAATTCGACTTCAAATTAGGAAGATAGACTTTGAAAATTTTCCATATTTTCAAAGTGACAGTTGACCTCAATGGGCTTCAATGGATGTTATTCGATGATATCTGACAAAGTTAGATGCAAACTCACTCAAATATATGAGAAATGTTGAAATTCGACTTCACATTAGGAAGATAGACTTTGAAAATTTTCAATTATTACAAAGTGACAGTTGACCTCAATGGGCTTCAATGGATGTTATTCGATGGAATCTGACAAAGTTATATGCAAACTCACTCAAATATATGAGAAATGTTGAAATTCGACTTCACATTAGGAAGATAGACTTTGAAAATTTTCAATTATTACAAAGTGACAGTTGACCTCAATGGTCTTCAATCGATGTTATTCGATGATATCTGAGAGAGTTAGATGCAAACTCACTCAAATATATGAGAAATGTTGAAATTCGACTTCACATTAGGAAGATAGACTTTGAAAATTTTCAATTATTACAAAGTGACAGTTGACCTCAATGGTCTTCAATCGATGTTATTCGATGATATCTGACAGAGTTAGATGCAAACTCACTCAAATATATGAGAAATGTTGAAATTCGACTTCAAATTAGGAAGATAGACTTTGAAAATTTTCCATATTTTCAAAGTGACAGTTGACCTCAATGGGCTTCAATGGATGTTATTCGATGATATCTGACAAAGTTAGATGCAAACTCACTCAAATATATGAGAAATGTTGAAATTCGACTTCAAATTAGGAAGATAGACTTTGAAAATTTTCCATATTTTCAAAGTGACAGTTGACCTCAATGGGCTTCAATGGATGTTATTCGATGATATCTGACAAAGTTAGATGCAAACTCACTCAAATATATGAGAAATGTTGAAATTCGACCTCACATTAGGAAGATAGACTTTGAAAATTTTCAATTATTACAAAGTGACAGTTGACCTCAATGGTCTTCAATCGATGTTATTCGATGATATCTGACAGAGTTAGATGCAAACTCACTCAAATATATGAGAAATGTTGAAATTCGACTTCAAATTAGGAAGATAGACTTTGAAAATTTTCCAGATTTTCAAAGTGACAGTTGACCTCAATGGGCTTCAATGGATGTTATTCGATGATATCTGACAAAATTAGATGCAAACTCACTCAAATATATGAGAAATGTTGAAATTCGACTTCACATTAGGAAGATAGACTTTGAAAATTTTCAATTATTACAAAGTGACAGTTGACCTCAATGGTCTTCAATCGATGTTATTCGATGATATCTGACAAAGTTAGATGCAAACTCACTCAAATATATGAGAAATGTTGAAATTCGACTTCAAATTAGGAAGATAGACTTTGAAAATTTTCCATATTTTCAAAGTGACAGTTGACCTCAATGGGCTTCAATGGATGTTATTCGATGATATCTGACAAAGTTAGATGCAAACTCACTCAAATATATGAGAAATGTTGAAATTCGACTTCACATTAGGAAGATAGACTTTGAAAATTTTCAATTATTACAAAGTGACAGTTGACCTCAATGGGCTTCAATGGATGTTATTCGATGGAATCTGACAAAGTTATATGCAAACTCACTCAAATATATGAGAAATGTTGAAATTCGACTTCACATTAGGAAGATAGACTTTGAAAATTTTCAATTATTACAAAGTGACAGTTGACCTCAATGGTCTTCAATCGATGTTATTCGATGATATCTGACAGAGTTAGATGCAAACTCACTCAAATATATGAGAAATGTTGAAATTCGACCTCACATTAGGAAGATAGACTTTGAAAATTTTCAATTATTACAAAGTGACAGTTGACCTCAATGGTCTTCAATCGATGTTATTCGATGATATCTGACAATGTTAGATGCAAACTCACTCAAATATATGAGAAATGTTGAAATTCGACTTCAAATTAGGAAGATAGACTTTGAAAATTTTCCATATTTTCAAAGTGACAGTTGACCTCAATGGGCTTCAATGGATGTTATTCGATGATATCTGACAAAGTTAGATGCAAACTCACTCAAATATATGAGAAATGTTGAAATTCGACTTCACATTAGGAAGATAGACTGAAAATTTTCAATTATTACAAAGTGACAGTTGACCTCAATGGTCTTCAATCGATGTTATTCGATGATATTTGACAGAGTTAGATGCAAACTCACTCAAATATATGAGAAATGTTGAAATTCGACTTCAAATTAGGAAGATAGACTTTGAAAATTTTCCATATTTTCAAAGTGACAGTTGACCTCAATGGGCTTCAATGGATGTTATTCGATGATATCTGACAAAGTTAGATGCAAACTCACTCAAATATATGAGAAATGTTGAAATTCGACTTCACATTAGGAAGATAGACTTTGAAAATATTCAATTATTACAAAGTGACAGTTGACCTCAATGGTCTTCAATCCATGTTATTCGATGATATCTGACAAAGTTAGATGCAAACTCACTCAAATATATGAGAAATGTTGAAATTCGACTTCAAATTAGGAAGATAGACTTTGAAAATTTTCCATATTTTCAAAGTGACAGTTGACCTCAATGGGCTTCAATCGATGTTATTCGATGATATCTGACAAAGTTAGATGCAAACTCACTCAAATATATGAGAAATGTTGAAATTCGACTTCACATTAGGAAGATAGACTTTGAAAATTTTCAATTATTACAAAGTGACAGTTGACCTCAATGAGCTTCAATGGATGTTATTCGATGATATCTGACAAAGTTAGATGCAAACTCACTCAAATATATGAAAAATATTGAAATTCGACTTCAAGTTAGGGAGATAGACTTTGAAAATTTTCAATTATTACAAAGTGACAGTTGACCTCAATGGTCTTCAATCGATGTTATTCGATGATATCTGAGAGAGTTAGATGCAAACTCACTCAAATATATGAGAAATGTTGAAATTCGACTTGACATTAGGAAGATAGACTTTGAAAATTTTCCATATTTTCAAAGTGACAGTTGACCTCAATGGGCTTCAATGGATGTTATTCGATGAAATCTGACAAAGTTATATGCAAACTCACTCAAATATATGAGAAATGTTGAAATTCGACTTCACATTAGGAAGATAGACTTTGAAAATTTTCAATTATTACAAAGTGACAGTTGACCTCAATGGTCTTCAATCGATGTTATTCGATGATATCTGACAGAGTTAGATGCAAACTCACTCAAACATATGAGAAATGTTGAAATTCGACTTCAAATTAGGAAGATAGACTTTGAAAATTTTCCATATTTTCAAAGTGACAGTTGACCTCATGGGCTTCAATGGATGTTATTCGATGATATGTGAAAAAATTAGATGCAAACTCACTCAAATATATGAGAAATGTTGAAATTCGACTTCACATTAGGAAGATAGACTTTGAAAATTTTCAATTATTACAAAGTGACAGTTGACCTCAATGGTCTTCAATCGATGTTATTCGATGATATCTGACAAAGTTAGATGCAAACTCACTCAAATATATGAGAAATGTTGAAATTCGACCTCAAATTAGGAAGATAGACTTTGAAAATTTTCCATATTTTCAAAGTGACAGTTGACCTCAATGGGCTTCAATGGATGTTATTCGATGAAATCTGACAAAGTTATATGCAAACTCACTCAAATATATGAGAAATGTTGAAATTCGACTTCACATTAGGAAGATAGACTTTGAAAATTTTCAATTATTACAAAGTGACAGTTGACCTCAATGGTCTTCAATCGATGTTATTCGATGATATCTGACAGAGTTAGATGCAAACTCACTCAAATATATGAGAAATGTTGAAATTCGACTTCAAATTAGGAAGATAGACTTTGAAAATTTTCCATATTTTCAAAGTGACAGTTGACCTCAATGGGCTTCAATGGATGTTATTCGATGATATGTGAAAAAAATAGATGCAAACTCACTCAAATATATGAGAAATGTTGAAATTCGACTTCACATTAGGAAGATAGACTTTGAAAATTTTCAATTATTACAAAGTGACAGTTGACCTCAATGGGCTTCAATTGATGTTATTCGATGACATCTGACAAAGTTAGATGCAAACTCACTCAAATATATGAGAAATGTTGAAATTCGACTTCAAATTAGGAAGATAGACTTTGAAAATTTTCAATTATTACAAAGTGACAGTTGACCTCAATGGTCTTCAATCGATGTTATTCGATGATATCTGACAGAGTTAGATGCAAACTCACTCAAATATATGAGAAATGTTGAAATTCGACTTCAAATTAGGAACATAGACTTTGAAAATTTTCCATATTTACAAAGTGACAGTTGACCTCAATGGGCTTCAATTGATGTTATTCGATGACATCTGACAAAGTTAGATGCAAACTCACTCAAATATATGAGAAATGTTGAAATTGGACTTCAAATTAGGAAGATAGACTTTGAAAATTTTCAATTATTACAAAGTGACAGTTGACCTCAATGGTCTTCAATCGATGTTATTCGATGATATCTGACAGAGTTAGATGCAAACTCACTCAAATATATGAGAAATGTTGAAATTCGACTTCAAATTAGGAAGATAGACTTTGAAAATTTTCCATATTTTCAAAGTGACAGTTGACCTCAATGGGCTTCAATGGATGTTATTCGATGATATCTGACAAAGTTAGATGCAAACTCACTCAAATATATGAGAAATGTTGAAATTCGACTTCACATTAGGAAGATAGACTTTGAAAATATTCAATTATTACAAAGTGACAGTTGACCTCAATGGTTTTCAATCCATGTTATTCGATGATATCTGACAAAGTTAGATGCAAACTCACTCAAATATATGAGAAATGTTGAAATTCGACTTCAAATTAGGAAGATAGACTTTGAAAATTTTCCATATTTTCAAAGTGACAGTTGACCTCAATGGGCTTCAATGGATGTTATTCGATGATATCTGACAAAGTTAGATGCAAACTCACTCAAATATATGAGAAATGTTGAAATTCGACTTCACATTAGGAAGATAGACTTTGAAAATTTTCAATTATTACAAAGTGACAGTTGACCTCAATGAGCTTCAATGGATGTTATTCGATGATATCTGACAAAGTTAGATGCAAACTCACTCAAATATATGAGAAATGTTGAAATTCGACTTCAAGTTAGGGAGATAGACTTTGAAAATTTTCAATTATTACAAAGTGACAGTTGACCTCAATGGTCTTCAATCGATGTTATTCGATGATATCTGAGAGAGTTAGATGCAAACTCACACAAATATATGAGAAATGTTGAAATTCGACTTCACATTAGGAAGATAGACTTTGAAAATTTTCCATATTTTCAAAGTGACAGTTGACCTCAATGGGCTTCAATGGATGTTATTCGATGAAATCTGACAAAGTTATATGCAAACTCACTCAAATATATGAGAAATGTTGAAATTCGACTTCACATTAGGAAGATAGACTTTGAAAATTTTCAATTATTACAAAGTGACAGTTGACCTCAATGGTCTTCAATCGATGTTATTCGATGATATCTGACAGAGTTAGATGCAAACTCACTCAAATATATGAGAAATGTTGAAATTCGACTTCAAATTAGGAAGATAGACTTTGAAAATTTTCCATATTTTCAAAGTGACAGTTGACCTCAATGGGCTTCAATGGATGTTATTCGATGATATGTGAAAAAAATAGATGCAAACTCACTCAAATATATGAGAAATGTTGAAATTCGACTTCACATTAGGAAGATAGACTTTGAAAATTTTCAATTATTACAAAGTGACAGTTGACCTCAATGGTCTTCAATCGATGTTATTCGATGATATTTGACAGAGTTAGATGCAAACTCACTCAAATATATGAGAAATGTTGAAATTCGACTTCAAGTTAGGGAGATAGACTTTGAAAATTTTCAATTATTACAAAGTGACAGTTGACCTCAATGGTCTTCAATCGATGTTATTCGATGATATTTGACAGAGTTAGAAGCAAACTCACTCAAATATATGAGAAATGTTGAAATTCGACTTCAAATTAGGAAGATAGACTTTGAAAATTTTCCATATTTTCAAAGTGACAGTTGACCTCAATGGGCTTCAATGGATGTTATTCGATGATATCTGACAAAGTTAGATGCAAACTCACTCAAATATATGAGAAATGTTGAAATTCGACTTCACATTAGGAAGATAGACTTTAAAAATTTTCAATTATTACAAAGTGACAGTTGACCTCAATAGGCTTCAATGGATGTTATTCGATGATATCTGACAAAGTTAGATGCAAACTCACTCAAATATATGAGAAATGTTGAAATTCGACTTCAAATTAGGAAGATAGACTTTGAAAATTTTCCATATTTTCAAAGTGACAGTTGACCTCATGGGCTTCAATGGATGTTATTCGATGAAATCTGACAAAGTTATATGCAAACTCACTCAAATATATGAGAAATGTTGAAATTCGACTTCACATTAGGAAGATAGACTTTGAAAATTTTCAATTATTACAAAGTGACAGTTGACCTCAATGGTCTTCAATCGATGTTATTCGATGATATCTGACAGAGTTAGATGCAAACTCACTCAAATATATGAGAAATGTTGAAATTCGACTTCAAATTAGGAAGATAGACTTTGAAAATTTTCCATATTTTCAAAGTGACAGTTGACCTCATGGGCTTCAATGGATGTTAGTCGATGATATGTGAAAAAATTAGATGCAAACTCACTCAAATATATGAGAAATGTTGAAATTCGACTTCACATTAGGAAGATAGACTTTGAAAATTTTCAATTATTACAAAGTGACAGTTGACCTCAATGGTCTTCAATCGATGTTATTCGATGATATCTGACAGAGTTAGATGCAAACTCACTCAAATATATGAGAAATGTTGAAATTCGACTTCAAATTAGGAAGATAGACTTTGAAAATTTTCCATATTTTCAAAGTGACAGTTGACCTCAATGGGCTTCAATGGATGTTATTCGATGATATCTGACAAAGTTAGATGCAAACTCACTCAAATATATGAGAAATGTTGAAATTCGACTTCACATTAGGAAGATAGACTTTGAAAATTTTCAATTATTACAAAGTGACAGTTGACCTCAATGGTCTTCAATCGATGTTATTCGATGATATCTGACAAAGTTAGATGCAAACTCACTCAAATATATGAGAAATGTTGAAATTCGACTTCAAATTAGGAAGATAGACTTTGAAAATTTTCCATATTTTCAAAGTGACAGTTGACCTCAATGGGCTTCAATGGATGTTATTCGATGATATGTGAAAAAAATAGATGCAAACTCACTCAAATATATGAGAAATGTTGAAATTCGACTTCACATTAGGAAGATAGACTTTGAAAATTTTCAATTATTACAAAGTGACAGTTGACCTCAATGGGCTTCAATTGATGTTATTCGATGACATCTGACAAAGTTAGATGCAAAACTCACTCAAATATATGAGAAATGTTGAAATTCGACTTCAAATTAGGAAGATAGACTTTGAAAATTTTCAATTATTACAAAGTGACAGTTGACCTCAATGGTCTTCAATCGATGTTATTCGATGATATCTGACAGAGTTAGATGCAAACTCACTCAAATATATGTGAAATGTTGAAATTCGACTTCACATTAGGAAGATAGACTTTGAAAATTTTCAATTATTACAAAGTGACAGTTGACCTCAATGGTCTTCAATCGATGTTATTCGATGATATCTGACAGAGTTAGATACAAACTCACTCAAATATATGAGAAATGTTGAAATTCGACTTCAAATTAGGAAGATAGACTTTGAAAATTTTCCATATTTTCAAAGTGACAGTTGACCTCAATGGGCTTCAATGGATGTTATTCGATGATATGTGAAAAAAATAGATGCAAACTCACTCAAATATATGAGAAATGTTGAAATTCGACTTCACATTAGGAAGATAGACTTTGAAAATTTTCAATTATTACAAAGTGACAGTTGACCTCAATGGTCTTCAATCGATGTTATTCGATGATATTTGACAGAGTTAGATGCAAACTCACTCAAATATATGAGAAATGTTGAAATTCGACTTCAAGTTAGGGAGATAGACTTTGAAAATTTTCAATTATTACAAAGTGACAGTTGACCTCAATGGTCTTCAATCGATGTTATTCGATGTTATCTGAGAGAGTTAGATGCAAACTCACTCAAATATATGAGAAATGTTGAAATTCGACTTCACATTAGGAAGATAGACTTTGAAAATTTTCCATATTTTCAAAGTGACAGTTGACCTCAATGGGCTTCAATGGATGTTATTCGATGATATCTGACAAAGTTAGATGCAAACTCACTCAAATATATGAGAAATGTTGAAATTCGACTTCACATTAGGAAGATAGACTTTGAAAATTTTCAATTATTACAAAGTGACAGTTGACCTCAATGGGCTTCAATGGATGTTATTCGATGATATCTGACAAAGTTAGATGCAAACTCACTCAAATATATGAGAAATGTTGAAATTCGATTTCACATTAGGAAGATAGACTTTGAAAATTTTCCATATTTACAAAGTGACAGTTGACCTCAATGGTCTTCAATCGATGTTATTCGATGATATCTGACAGAGTTAGATGCAAACTCACTCAAATATATGAGAAATGTTGAAAGTCGACTTCACATTAGGAAGATAGACTTTGAAAATTTTCAATTATTACAAAGTGACAGTTGACCTCAATGGGCTTCAATGGATGTTATTCGATGATATCTGACAAAGTTAGATGCAAACTCACTCAAATATATGAGAAATGTTGAAATTCGACTTCACATTAGGAAGATAGACTTTGAAAATTTTCAATTATTACAAAGTGACAGTTGACCTCAATGGGCTTCAATGGATGTTATTCGATGATATCTGACAAAGTTAGATGCAAACTCACTCAAATATATGAGAAATGTTGAAATTCGATTTCACATTAGGAAGATAGACTTTGAAAATTTTCAATTATTACAAAGTGACAGTTGACCTCAATGGTCTTCAATCGATGTTATTCGATGATATTTGACAGAGTTAGATGCAAACTCACTCAAATATATGAGAAATGTTGAAATTCGACTTCAAATTAGGAAGATAGACTTTGAAAATTTTCCATATTTTCAAAGTGACAGTTGACCTCAATGGGCTTCAATGGATGTTATTCGATGATATCTGACAAAGTTAGATGCAAACTCACTCAAATATATGAGAAATGTTGAAATTCGACTTCACATTAGGAAGATAGACTTTGAAAATTTTCAATTATTACAAAGTGACAGTTGACCTCAATGGTCTTCAATCGATGTTATTCGATGATATCTGACAAAGTTAGATGCAAACTCACTCAAATATATGAGAAATGTTGAAATTCGACTTCAAATTAGGAAGATAGACTTTGAAAATTTTCCATACTCTCAAAGTGACAGTTGACCTCAATGGGCTTCAATGGATGTTATTCGATGATATCTGACAAAGTTAGATGCAAACTCACTCAAATATATGAGAAATGTTGAAATTCGACTTCACATTAGGAAGATAGACTTTGAAAATTTTCCATATTTTCAAAGTGACAGTTGACCTTAATGGGCTTCAATGGATGTTATTCGATGATATCTGACAAAGTTAGATGCAAACTCACTCAAATATATGAGAAATGTTGAAATTCGACTTTACATTAGGAAGATAGACTTTGAAAATTTTCAATTATTACAAAGTGACAGTTGACCTCAATGGTCTTCAATCGATGTTATTCGATGATATCTGAGAGAGTTAGATGCAAACTCACTCAAATATATGAGAAATGTTGAAATTCGACTTCAAATTAGGAACATAGACTTTGAAAATTTTCCATATTTACAAAGTGACAGTTGACCTCAATGGTCTTCAATCGATGTTATTCTATGATATCTGACAGAGTTAGATGCAAACTCACTCAAATATATGAGAAATGTTGAAATTCGACTTCAAATTAGGAAGATAGACTTTGAAAATTTTCCATATTTTCAAAGTGACAGTTGACCTCAATGGGCTTCAATGGATGTTATTCGATGATATCTGACAAAGTTAGATGCAAACTCACTCAAATATATGAGAAATGTTGAAATTCGACTTCACATTAGGAAGATAGACTTTGAAAATTTTCAATTATTACAAAGTGACAGTTGACCTCAATGGGCTTCAATGGATGTTATTCGATGATATCTGACAAAGTTAGATGCAAACTCACTCAAATATATGAGAAATGTTGAAATTCGACTTCACATTAGGAAGATAGACTTTGAAAATTTTCAATTATTACAAAGTGACAGTTGACCTCAATGGGCTTCAATGGATGTTATTCGATGATATCTGACAAAGTTAGATGCAAACTCACTCAAATATATGAGAAATGTTGAAATTCGACTTCAAATTAGGAAGATAGACTTTGAAAATTTTCCATATTTTCAAAGTGACAGTTGACCTCAATGGGCTTCAATGGATGTTATTCGATGATATCTGACAAAGTTAGATGCAAACTCACTCAAATATATGAGAAATGTTGAAATTCGACTTCACATTAGGAAGATAGACTTTGAAAATTTTCAATTATTACAAAGTGACAGTTGACCTCAATGGGCTTCAATGGATGTTATTCGATGATATCTGACAAAGTTAGATGCAAACTCACTCAAATATATGAGAAATGTTGAAATTCGACTTCACATTAGGAAGATAGACTTTAAAAATTTTCAATTATTACAAAGTGACAGTTGACCTCAATAGGCTTCAATGGATGTTATTCGATGATATCTGACAAAGTTAGATGCAAACTCACTCAAATATATGAGAAATGTTGAAATTCGACTTCAAATTAGGAAGATAGACTTTGAAAATTTTCCATATTTTCAAAGTGACAGTTGACCTCAATGGACTTCAATGGATGTTATTCGATGATATCTGACAAAGTTAGATGCAAACTCACTCAAATATATGAGAAATGTTGAAATTCGACTTCACATTAGGAAGATAGACTTTGAAAATTTTCAATTATTACAAAGTGACAGTTGACCTCAATGGTCTTCAATCGATGTTATTCGATGATATCTGACAAAGTTAGATACAAACTCACTCAAATATATGAGAAATGTTGAAATTCGACTTCAAATTAGGAAGATAGACTTTGAAAATTTTCCATACTCTCAAAGTGACAGTTGACCTCAATGGGCTTCAATGGATGTTATTCGATGATATCTGACAAAGTTAGATGCAAACTCACTCAAATATATGAGAAATGTTGAAATTCGACTTCACATTAGGAAGATAGACTTTGAAAATTTTCCATATTTTCAAAGCGACAGTTGACCTTAATGGGCTTCAATGGATGTTATTCGATGATATCTGACAAAGTTAGATGCAAACTCACTCAAATATATGAGAAATGTTGAAATTCGACTTTACATTAGGAAGATAGACTTTGAAAATTTTCAATTATTACAAAGTGACAGTTGACCTCAATGGTCTTCAATCGATGTTATTCGATGATATCTGAGAGAGTTAGATGCAAACTCACTCAAATATATGAGAAATGTTGAAATTCGACTTCAAATTAGGAACATAGACTTTGAAAATTTTCCATATTTACAAAGTGACAGTTGACCTCAATGGTCTTCAATCGATGTTATTCGATGATATCTGACAGAGTTAGATGCAAACTCACTCAAATATATGAGAAATGTTGAAATTCGACTTCAAATTAGGAAGATAGACTTTGAAAATTTTCCATATTTTCAAAGTGACAGTTGACCTCAATGGGCTTCAATGGATGTTATTCGATGATATCTGACAAAGTTAGATGCAAACTCACTCAAATATATGAGAAATGTTGAAATTCGACTTCACATTAGGAAGATAGACTTTGAAAATTTTCAATTATTACAAAGTGACAGTTGACCTCAATGGGCTTCAATGGATGTTATTCGATGATATCTGACAAAGTTAGATGCAAACTCACTCAAATATATGAGAAATGTTGAAATTCGACTTCACATTAGGAAGATAGACTTTGAAAATTTTCAATTATTACAAAGTGACAGTTGACCTCAATAGGCTTCAATGGATGTTATTCGATGATATCTGACAAAGTTAGATGCAAACTCACTCAAATATATGAGAAATGTTGAAATTCGACTTCAAATTAGGAAGATAGACTTTGAAAATTTTCCATATTTACAGTGACAGTTGACCTCAATGGGCTTCAATGGATGTTATTCGATGATATCTGACAAAGTTAGATGCAAACTCACTCAAATATATGAGAAATGTTGAAATTCGACTTCAAATTAGGAAGATAGACTTTGAAAATTTTCCATATTTTCAAAGTGACAGTTGACCTCAATGGGCTTCAATGGATGTTATTCGATGATATCTGCCAAAGTTAGATGCAAACTCACTCAAATATATGAGAAATGCTGACATTCGACTTCAAATTAGGAAGATAGACTTTGAAAATTTTCCATATTTTCAAAGTGACAGTTGACCTCAATGGGCTTCAATGGATGTTATTCGATGATATCTGCCAAAGTTAGATGCAAACTCACTCAAATATATGAGAAATGCTGACATTCGACTTCAAATTAGGAAGATAGACTTTGAAAATTTTCCATATTTTCAAAGTGACAGTTGACCTCAATGGACTTCAATGGATGTTATTCGATGATATCTGACAAAGTTAGATGCAAACTCACTCAAATATATGAGAAATGTTGAAATTCGACTTCAAATTAGGAAGATAGACTTTGAAAATTTTCCATATTTTCAAAGTGACAGTTGACCTCAATGGACTTCAATGGATGTTATTCGATGATATCTGACAAAGTTAGATGCAAACTCACTCAAATATATGAGAAATGTTGAAATTCGACTTCACATTAGGAAGATAGACTTTGAAAATTTTCAATTATTACAAAGTGACAGTTGACCTCAATGGTCTTCAATCGATGTTATTCGATGATATCTGACAAAGTTAGATACAAACTCACTCAAATATATGAGAAATGTTGAAATTCGACTTCAAATTAGGAAGATAGACTTTGAAAATTTTCCATACTCTCAAAGTGACAGTTGACCTCAATGGGCTTCAATGGATGTTATTCGATGATATCTGACAAAGTTAGATGCAAACTCACTCAAATATATGAGAAATGTTGAAATTCGACTTCACATTAGGAAGATAGACTTTGAAAATTTTCCATATTTTCAAAGCGACAGTTGACCTTAATGGGCTTCAATGGATGTTATTCGATGATATCTGACAAAGTTAGATGCAAACTCACTCAAATATATGAGAAATGTTGAAATTCGACTTTACATTAGGAAGATAGACTTTGAAAATTTTCAATTATTACAAAGTGACAGTTGACCTCAATGGTCTTCAATCGATGTTATTCGATGATATCTGAGAGAGTTAGATGCAAACTCACTCAAATATATGAGAAATGTTGAAATTCGACTTCAAATTAGGAAGATAGACTTTGAAAATTTTCCATATTTTCAAAGTGACAGTTGACCTCAATGGACTTCAATGGATGTTATTCGATGATATCTGACAAAGTTAGATGCAAACTCACTCAAATATATGAGAAATGTTGAAATTCGACTTCAAATTAGGAACATAGACTTTGAAAATTTTCCATATTTACAAAGTGACAGTTGACCTCAATGGTCTTCAATCGATGTTATTCGATGATATCTGACAGAGTTAGATGCAAACTCACTCAAATATATGAGAAATGTTGAAATTCGACTTCAAATTAGGAAGATAGACTTTGAAAATTTTCCATATTTTCAAAGTGACAGTTGACCTCAATGGACTTCAATGGATGTTATTCGATGATATCTGACAAAGTTAGATGCAAACTCACTCAAATATATGAGAAATGTTGAAATTCGACTTCAAATTAGGAACATAGACTTTGAAAATTTTCCATATTTACAAAGTGACAGTTGACCTCAATGGTCTTCAATCGATGTTATTCGATGATATCTGACAGAGTTAGATGCAAACTCACTCAAATATATGAGAAATGTTGAAATTCGACTTCAAATTAGGAAGATAGACTTTGAAAATTTTCCATATTTTCAAAGTGACAGTTGACCTCAATGGGCTTCAATGGATGTTATTCGATGATATCTGACAAAGTTAGATGCAAACTCACTCAAATATATGAGAAATGTTGAAATTCGACTTCACATTAGGAAGATAGACTTTGAAAATTTTCAATTATTACAAAGTGACAGTTGACCTCAATGGGCTTCAATGGATGTTATTCGATGATATCTGACAAAGTTAGATGCAAACTCACTCAAATATATGAGAAATGTTGAAATTCGACTTCACATTAGGAAGATAGACTTTGAAAATTTTCAATTATTACAAAGTGACAGTTGACCTCAATAGGCTTCAATGGATGTTATTCGATGATATCTGACAAAGTTAGATGCAAACTCACTCAAATATATGAGAAATGTTGAAATTCGACTTCAAATTAGGAAGATAGACTTTGAAAATTTTCCATATTTACAGTGACAGTTGACCTCAATGGGCTTCAATGGATGTTATTCGATGATATCTGACAAAGTTAGATGCAAACTCACTCAAATATATGAGAAATGTTGAAATTCGACTTCAAATTAGGAAGATAGACTTTGAAAATTTTCCATATTTTCAAAGTGACAGTTGACCTCAATGGGCTTCAATGGATGTTATTCGATGATATCTGCCAAAGTTAGATGCAAACTCACTCAAATATATGAGAAATGCTGACATTCGACTTCAAATTAGGAAGATAGACTTTGAAAATTTTCCATATTTTCAAAGTGACAGTTGACCTCAATGGGCTTCAATGGATGTTATTCGATGATATCTGCCAAAGTTAGATGCAAACTCACTCAAATATATGAGAAATGCTGACATTCGACTTCAAATTAGGAAGATAGACTTTGAAAATTTTCCATATTTTCAAAGTGACAGTTGACCTCAATGGACTTCAATGGATGTTATTCGATGATATCTGACAAAGTTAGATGCAAACTCACTCAAATATATGAGAAATGTTGAAATTCGACTTCAAATTAGAAAGATAGACTTCGAAAATTTTCAATTATTACAAAGTGACGTTGACCTCAATGGTCTTTAATCGATGTTATTCGATGATATCTGACAAAGTTAGATGCAAACTCACTCAAATATATGAGAAATGTTGAAATTCGACTTCAAATTAGGAAGATAGACTTTGAAAATTTTCCATATTTTCAAAGTGACAGTTGACCTCAATGGACTTCAATGGATGTTATTCGATGATATCTGACAAAGTTAGATGCAAACTCAGTCAAATATATGAGAAATGTTGAAATTCGACTTCAAATTAGAAAGATAGACTTTGAAAATTTTCAATTATTACAAAGTGACAGTTGACCTCAATGGTCTTCAATCGATGTTATTCGATGATATCTGACAAAGTTAGATGCAAACTCACCCAAATATATGAGAAATGTTGAAATTCGACTTCACATTAGGAAGATAGACTTTGAAAATTTTCAATTATTACAAAGTGACAGTTGACCTCAATGTTCTTCAATCGATGTTATTCGATGATATCTGACAGAGTTAGATGCAAACTCACTCAAATATATGAGAAATGTTGAAATTCGACTTCAAATTAGAAAGATAGACTTTGAAAATTTTCAATTATTACAAAGTGACAGTTGACCTCAATGGTCTTCAATCGATGTTATTCGATGATATCTGACAAAGTTAGATGCAAACTCACTCAAATATATGAGAAATGTTGAAATTCGACTTCACATTAGGAAGATAGACTTTGAAAGTTTTCAATTATTACAAAGTGACAGTTGACCTAAATGGTCTTCAATCGATGTTATTCGATGATATCTGAGAGAGTTAGATGCAAACTCACTCAAATATATGAGAAATGTTGAAATTCGACTTCAAATTAGGAACATAGACTTTGAAAATTTTCCATATTTACAAAGTGACAGTTGACCTCACTGGTCTTCAATCGATGTTATTCGATGATATCTGACAGAGTTAGATGCAAACTCACTCAAATATATGAGAAATGTTGAAATTCGACTTCAAATTAGGAAGATAGACTTTGAAAATTTTCCATATTTTCAAAGTGACAGTTGACCTCAATGGGCTTCAATGGATGTTATTCGATGATATCTGACAAAGTTAGATGCAAACTCACTCAAATATATGAGAAATGTTGAAATTCGACTTCACATTAGGAAGATAGACTTTGAAAATTTTCAATTATTACAAAGTGACAGTTGACCTCAATGGGCTTCAATGGATGTTATTCGATGATATCTGACAAAGTTAGATGCAAACTCACTAAAATATATGAGAAATGTTGAAATTCGACTTCACATTAGGAAGATAGACTTGCAAATTTTCAATTATTACAAAGTGACAGTTGACCTCAATGGTCTTCAATCGATGTTATTCGATGATATCTGACAGAGTTAGATGCAAACTCACTCAAATATATGAGAAATGTTGGAATTCGACTTCAAATTATGAAGATAGACTTTGAAAATTTTCCATATTTTCAAAGTGACAGTTGACCTTAATGGGCTTCAATGGATGTTATTCGATGATATCTGACAAAGTTAGATGCAAACTCACTCAAATATATGAGAAATGTTGAAATTCGACTTCACATTAGGAAGATAGACTTTGAAAGTTTTCAATTATTACAAAGTGACAGTTGACCTAAATGGTCTTCAATCGATGTTATTCGATGATATCTGAGAGAGTTAGATGCAAACTCACTCAAATATATGAGAAATGTTGAAATTCGACTTCAAATTAGGAAGATAGACTTTGAAAATTTTCAATTATTACAAAGTGACAGTTGACCTCAATGGGCTTCAATGGATGTTATTCGATAATATCTGACAAAGTTAGATGCAAACTCACTCAAATATATGAGAAATGTTGAAATTCGACTTCACATTAGGAAGATAGACTTTGAAAATTTTCAATTATTACAAAGTGACAGTTGACCTCAATAGGCTTCAATGGATGTTATTCGATGATATCTGACAAAGTTAGATGCAAACTCACTCAAATATATGAGAAATGTTGAAATTCGACTTCAAATTAGAAAGATAGACTTTGAAAATTTTCAATTATTACAAAGTGACAGTTGACCTCAATGGTCTTCAATCGATGTTATTCGATGATATCTGACAGAGTTAGATGCAAACTCACTCAAATATATGAGAAATGTTGAAATTCGACTTCAAATTAGAAAGATAGACTTTGAAAATTTTCAATTATTACAAAGTGACAGTTGACCTCAATGGTCTTCAATCGATGTTATTCGATGATATCTGACAAAGTTAGATGCAAACTCACTCAAATATATGAGAAATGTTGAAATTCGACTTCACATTAGGAAGATAGACTTGCAAATTTTCAATTATTACAAAGTGACAGTTGACCTCAATGGTCTTCAATCGATGTTATTCGATGATATCTGACAGAGTTAGATGCAAACTCACTCAAATATATGAGAAATGTTGGAATTCGACTTCAAATTATGAAGATAGACTTTGAAAATTTTCCATATTTTCAAAGTGACAGTTGACCTTAATGGGCTTCAATGGATGTTATTCGATGATATCTGACAAAGTTAGATGCAAACTCACTCAAATATATGAGAAATGTTGAAATTCGACTTCACATTAGGAAGATAGACTTTGAAAGTTTTCAATTATTACAAAGTGACAGTTGACCTAAATGGTCTTCAATCGATGTTATTCGATGATATCTGAGAGAGTTAGATGCAAACTCACTCAAATATATGAGAAATGTTGAAATTCGACTTCACATTAGGAAGATAGACTTGCAAATTTTCAATTATTACAAAGTGACAGTTGACCTCAATGGTCTTCAATCGATGTTATTCGATGATATCTGAGAGAGTTAGATGCAAACTCACTCAAATATATGAGAAATGTTGAAATTCGACTTCAAATTAGGAACATAGACTTTGAAAATTTTCCATATTTACAAAGTGACAGTTGACCTCAATGGTCTTCAATCGATGTTATTCGATGATATCTGACAGAGTTAGATGCAAACTCACTCAAATATATGAGAAATGTTGAAATTCGACTTCAAATTAGGAAGGTAGACTTTGAAAATTTTCCATATTTTCAAAGTGACAGTTGACCTCAATGGGCTTCAATGGATGTTATTCGATGATATCTGACAAAGTTAGATGCAAACTCACTCAAATATATGAGAAATGTTGAAATTCGACTTCACATTAGGAAGATAGACTTTGAAAATTTTCAATTATTACAAAGTGACAGTTGACCTCAATGGGCTTTAATGGATGTTATTCGATGATATCTGACAAAGTTAGATGCAAACTCACTCAAATATATGAGAAATGTTGAAATTCGACTTCACATTAGGAAGATAGACTTTGAAAATTTTCAATTATTACAAAGTGACAGTTGACCTCAATAGGCTTCAATGGATGTTATTCGATGATATCTGACAAAGTTAGATGCAAACTCACTCAAATATATGAGAAATGTTGAAATTCGACTTCAAATTAGAAAGATAGACTTTGAAAATTTTCAATTATTACAAAGTGACAGTTGACCTAAATGGTCTTCAATCGATGTTATTCGATGATATCTGAGAGAGTTAGATGCAAACTCACTCAAATATATGAGAAATGTTGAAATTCGACTTCAAATTAGGAACATAGACTTTGAAAATTTTCCATATTTACAAAGTGACAGTTGACCTCACTGGTCTTCAATCGATGTTATTCGATGATATCTGACAGAGTTAGATGCAAACTCACTCAAATATATGAGAAATGTTGAAATTCGACTTCAAATTAGGAAGATAGACTTTGAAAATTTTCCGTATTTTCAAAGTGACAGTTGACCTCAATGGGCTTCAATGGATGTTATTCGATGATATCTGACAAAGTTAGATGCAAACTCACTCAAATATATGAGAAATGTTGAAATTCGACTTCACATTAGGAAGATAGACTTTGAAAATTTTCAATTATTACAAAGTGACAGTTGACCTCAATGGGCTTCAATGGATGTTATTCGATGATATCTGACAAAGTTAGATGCAAACTCACTCAAATATATGAGAAATGTTGAAATTCGACTTCACATTAGGAAGATAGACTTTGAAAATTTTCAATTATTACAAAGTGACAGTTGACCTCAATAGGCTTCAATGGATGTTATTCGATGATATCTGACAAAGTTAGATGCAAACTCACTCAAATATATGAGAAATGTTGAAATTCGACTTCAAATTAGAAAGATAGACTTTGAAAATTTTCAATTATTACAAAGTGACAGTTGACCTCAATGGTCTTCAATCGATGTTATTCGATGATATCTGAGAGAGTTAGATGCAAACTCACTCAAATATATGAGAAATGTTGAAATTCGACTTCAAATTAGGAACATAGACTTTGAAAATTTTCCATATTTACAAAGTGACAGTTGACCTCAATGGTCTTCAATCGATGTTATTCGATGATATCTGACAGAGTTAGATGCAAACTCACTCAAATATATGAGAAATGTTGAAATTCGACTTCAAATTAGGAAGATAGACTTTGAAAGTTTTCAATTATTACAAAGTGACAGTTGACCTAAATGGTCTTCAATCGATGTTATTCGATGATATCTGAGAGAGTTAGATGCAAACTCACTCAAATATATGAGAAATGTTGAAATTCGACTTCAAATTAGGAACATAGACTTTGAAAATTTTCCATATTTACAAAGTGACAGTTGACCTCACTGGTCTTCAATCGATGTTATTCGATGATATCTGACAGAGTTAGATGCAAACTCACTCAAATATATGAGAAATGTTGAAATTCGACTTCAAATTAGGAAGATAGACTTTGAAAATTTTCCGTATTTTCAAAGTGACAGTTGACCTCAATGGGCTTCAATGGATGTTATTCGATGATATCTGACAAAGTTAGATGCAAACTCACTCAAATATATGAGAAATGTTGAAATTCGACTTCACATTAGGAAGATAGACTTTGAAAATTTTCAATTATTACAAAGTGACAGTTGACCTCAATAGGCTTCAATGGATGTTATTCGATGATATCTGACAAAGTTAGATGCAAACTCACTCAAATATATGAGAAATGTTGAAATTCGACTTCAAATTAGAAAGATAGACTTTGAAAATTTTCAATTATTACAAAGTGACAGTTGACCTAAATGGTCTTCAATCGATGTTATTCGATGATATCTGAGAGAGTTAGATGCAAACTCACTCAAATATATGAGAAATGTTGAAATTCGACTTCAAATTAGGAACATAGACTTTGAAAATTTTCCATATTTACAAAGTGACAGTTGACCTCACTGGTCTTCAATCGATGTTATTCGATGATATCTGACAGAGTTAGATGCAAACTCACTCAAATATATGAGAAATGTTGAAATTCGACTTCAAATTAGGAAGATAGACTTTGAAAATTTTCCGTATTTTCAAAGTGACAGTTGACCTCAATGGGCTTCAATGGATGTTATTCGATGATATCTGACAAAGTTAGATGCAAACTCACTCAAATATATGAGAAATGTTGAAATTCGACTTCACATTAGGAAGATAGACTTTGAAAATTTTCAATTATTACAAAGTGACAGTTGACCTCAATGGGCTTCAATGGATGTTATTCGATGATATCTGACAAAGTTAGATGCAAACTCACTCAAATATATGAGAAATGTTGAAATTCGACTTCACATTAGGAAGATAGACTTTGAAAATTTTCAATTATTACAAAGTGACAGTTGACCTCAATAGGCTTCAATGGATGTTATTCGATGATATCTGACAAAGTTAGATGCAAACTCACTCAAATATATGAGAAATGTTGAAATTCGACTTCAAATTAGAAAGATAGACTTTGAAAATTTTCAATTATTACAAAGTGACAGTTGACCTCAATGGTCTTCAATCGATGTTATTCGATGATATCTGAGAGAGTTAGATGCAAACTCACTCAAATATATGAGAAATGTTGAAATTCGACTTCAAATTAGGAACATAGACTTTGAAAATTTTCCATATTTACAAAGTGACAGTTGACCTCAATGGTCTTCAATCGATGTTATTCGATGATATCTGACAGAGTTAGATGCAAACTCACTCAAATATATGAGAAATGTTGAAATTCGACTTCAAATTAGGAAGGTAGACTTTGAAAATTTTCCATATTTTCAAAGTGACAGTTGACCTCAATGGGCTTCAATGGATGTTATTCGATGATATCTGACAAAGTTAGATGCAAACTCACTCAAATATATGAGAAATGTTGAAATTCGACTTCACATTAGGAAGATAGACTTTGAAAGTTTTCAATTATTACAAAGTGACAGTTGACCTAAATGGTCTTCAATCGATGTTATTCGATGATATCTGAGAGAGTTAGATGCAAACTCACTCAAATATATGAGAAATGTTGAAATTCGACTTCAAATTAGGAACATAGACTTTGAAAATTTTCCATATTTACAAAGTGACAGTTGACCTCACTGGTCTTCAATCGATGTTATTCGATGATATCTGACAGAGTTAGATGCAAACTCACTCAAATATATGAGAAATGTTGAAATTCGACTTCAAATTAGGAAGATAGACTTTGAAAATTTTCAATTATTACAAAGTGACAGTTGACCTCAATGGTCTTCAATCGATGTTATTCGATGATATCTGACAAAGTTAGATGCAAACTCACTCAAATATATGAGAAATGTTGAAATTCGACTTCACATTAGGAAGATAGACTTTGAAAATTTTCAATTATTACAAAGTGACAGTTGACCTCAATAGGCTTCAATGGATGTTATTCGATGATATCTGACAAAGTTAGATGCAAACTCACTCAAATATATGAGAAATGTTGAAATTCGACTTCAAATTAGAAAGATAGACTTTGAAAATTTTCAATTATTACAAAGTGACAGTTGACCTCAATGGTCTTCAATCGATGTTATTCGATGATATCTGAGAGAGTTAGATGCAAACTCACTCAAATATATGAGAAATGTTGAAATTCGACTTCAAATTAGGAACATAGACTTTGAAAATTTTCCATATTTACAAAGTGACAGTTGACCTCAATGGTCTTCAATCGATGTTATTCGATGATATCTGACAGAGTTAGATGCAAACTCACTCAAATATATGAGAAATGTTGAAATTCGACTTCAAATTAGGAAGGTAGACTTTGAAAATTTTCCATATTTTCAAAGTGACAGTTGACCTCAATGGGCTTCAATGGATGTTATTCGATGATATCTGACAAAGTTAGATGCAAACTCACTCAAATATATGAGAAATGTTGAAATTCGACTTCACATTAGGAAGATAGACTTTGAAAGTTTTCAATTATTACAAAGTGACAGTTGACCTAAATGGTCTTCAATCGATGTTATTCGATGATATCTGAGAGAGTTAGATGCAAACTCACTCAAATATATGAGAAATGTTGAAATTCGACTTCAAATTAGGAACATAGACTTTGAAAATTTTCCATATTTACAAAGTGACAGTTGACCTCACTGGTCTTCAATCGATGTTATTCGATGATATCTGACAGAGTTAGATGCAAACTCACTCAAATATATGAGAAATGTTGAAATTCGACTTCAAATTAGGAAGATAGACTTTGAAAATTTTCCGTATTTTCAAAGTGACAGTTGACCTCAATGGGCTTCAATGGATGTTATTCGATGATATCTGACAAAGTTAGATGCAAACTCACTCAAATATATGAGAAATGTTGAAATTCGACTTCACATTAGGAAGATAGACTTTGAAAATTTTCAATTATTACAAAGTGACAGTTGACCTCAATAGGCTTCAATGGATGTTATTCGATGATATCTGACAAAGTTAGATGCAAACTCACTCAAATATATGAGAAATGTTGAAATTCGACTTCAAATTAGAAAGATAGACTTTGAAAATTTTCAATTATTACAAAGTGACAGTTGACCTAAATGGTCTTCAATCGATGTTATTCGATGATATCTGAGAGAGTTAGATGCAAACTCACTCAAATATATGAGAAATGTTGAAATTCGACTTCAAATTAGGAACATAGACTTTGAAAATTTTCCATATTTACAAAGTGACAGTTGACCTCACTGGTCTTCAATCGATGTTATTCGATGATATCTGACAGAGTTAGATGCAAACTCACTCAAATATATGAGAAATGTTGAAATTCGACTTCAAATTAGGAAGATAGACTTTGAAAATTTTCCGTATTTTCAAAGTGACAGTTGACCTCAATGGGCTTCAATGGATGTTATTCGATGATATCTGACAAAGTTAGATGCAAACTCACTCAAATATATGAGAAATGTTGAAATTCGACTTCACATTAGGAAGATAGACTTTGAAAATTTTCAATTATTACAAAGTGACAGTTGACCTCAATGGGCTTCAATGGATGTTATTCGATGATATCTGACAAAGTTAGATGCAAACTCACTCAAATATATGAGAAATGTTGAAATTCGACTTCACATTAGGAAGATAGACTTTGAAAATTTTCAATTATTACAAAGTGACAGTTGACCTCAATAGGCTTCAATGGATGTTATTCGATGATATCTGACAAAGTTAGATGCAAACTCACTCAAATATATGAGAAATGTTGGAATTCGACTTCAAATTATGAAGATAGACTTTGAAAATTTTCCATATTTTCAAAGTGACAGTTGACCTTAATGGGCTTCAATGGATGTTATTCGATGATATCTGACAAAGTTAGATGCAAACTCACTCAAATATATGAGAAATGTTGAAATTCGACTTCACATTAGGAAGATAGACTTTGAAAGTTTTCAATTATTACAAAGTGACAGTTGACCTAAATGGTCTTCAATCGATGTTATTCGATGATATCTGAGAGAGTTAGATGCAAACTCACTCAAATATATGAGAAATGTTGAAATTCGACTTCACATTAGGAAGATAGACTTGCAAATTTTCAATTATTACAAAGTGACAGTTGACCTCAATGGTCTTCAATCGATGTTATTCGATGATATCTGAGAGAGTTAGATGCAAACTCACTCAAATATATGAGAAATGTTGAAATTCGACTTCAAATTAGGAACATAGACTTTGAAAATTTTCCATATTTACAAAGTGACAGTTGACCTCAATGGTCTTCAATCGATGTTATTCGATGATATCTGACAGAGTTAGATGCAAACTCATTCAAATATATGAGAAATGTTGAAATTCGACTTCAAATTAGGAAGGTAGACTTTGAAAATTTTCCATATTTTCAAAGTGACAGTTGACCTCAATGGGCTTCAATGGATGTTATTCGATGATATCTGACAAAGTTAGATGCAAACTCACTCAAATATATGAGAAATGTTGAAATTCGACTTCACATTAGGAAGATAGACTTTGAAAATTTTCAATTATTACAAAGTGACAGTTGACCTCAATGGGCTTTAATGGATGTTATTCGATGATATCTGACAAAGTTAGATGCAAACTCACTCAAATATATGAGAAATGTTGAAATTCGACT
This sequence comes from Diorhabda sublineata, assembly GCF_026230105.1. NCBI lineage: Eukaryota > Metazoa > Arthropoda > Insecta > Coleoptera > Chrysomelidae > Diorhabda > Diorhabda sublineata. The sequence goes on from NW_026614188.1 coordinate 261,500, forward strand.
TCACATTAGGAAGATAGACTTTGAAAATTTTCAATTATTACAAAGTGACAGTTGACCTCAATAGGCTTCAATGGATGTTATTCGATGATATCTGACAAAGTTAGATGCAAACTCACTCAAATATATGAGAAATGTTGAAATTCGACTTCAAATTAGAAAGATAGACTTTGAAAATTTTCAATTATTACAAAGTGACAGTTGACCTAAATGGTCTTCAATCGATGTTATTCGATGATATCTGAGAGAGTTAGATGCAAACTCACTCAAATATATGAGAAATGTTGAAATTCGACTTCAAATTAGGAACATAGACTTTGAAAATTTTCCATATTTACAAAGTGACAGTTGACCTCACTGGTCTTCAATCGATGTTATTCGATGATATCTGACAGAGTTAGATGCAAACTCACTCAAATATATGAGAAATGTTGAAATTCGACTTCAAATTAGGAAGATAGACTTTGAAAATTTTCCGTATTTTCAAAGTGACAGTTGACCTCAATGGGCTTCAATGGATGTTATTCGATGATATCTGACAAAGTTAGATGCAAACTCACTCAAATATATGAGAAATGTTGAAATTCGACTTCACATTAGGAAGATAGACTTTGAAAATTTTCAATTATTACAAAGTGACAGTTGACCTCAATGGGCTTCAATGGATGTTATTCGATGATATCTGACAAAGTTAGATGCAAACTCACTCAAATATATGAGAAATGTTGAAATTCGACTTCACATTAGGAAGATAGACTTTGAAAATTTTCAATTATTACAAAGTGACAGTTGACCTCAATAGGCTTCAATGGATGTTATTCGATGATATCTGACAAAGTTAGATGCAAACTCACTCAAATATATGAGAAATGTTGAAATTCGACTTCAAATTAGAAAGATAGACTTTGAAAATTTTCAATTATTACAAAGTGACAGTTGACCTCAATGGTCTTCAATCGATGTTATTCGATGATATCTGAGAGAGTTAGATGCAAACTCACTCAAATATATGAGAAATGTTGAAATTCGACTTCAAATTAGGAACATAGACTTTGAAAATTTTCCATATTTACAAAGTGACAGTTGACCTCAATGGTCTTCAATCGATGTTATTCGATGATATCTGACAGAGTTAGATGCAAACTCACTCAAATATATGAGAAATGTTGAAATTCGACTTCAAATTAGGAAGGTAGACTTTGAAAATTTTCCATATTTTCAAAGTGACAGTTGACCTCAATGGGCTTCAATGGATGTTATTCGATGATATCTGACAAAGTTAGATGCAAACTCACTCAAATATATGAGAAATGTTGAAATTCGACTTCACATTAGGAAGATAGACTTTGAAAGTTTTCAATTATTACAAAGTGACAGTTGACCTAAATGGTCTTCAATCGATGTTATTCGATGATATCTGAGAGAGTTAGATGCAAACTCACTCAAATATATGAGAAATGTTGAAATTCGACTTCAAATTAGGAACATAGACTTTGAAAATTTTCCATATTTACAAAGTGACAGTTGACCTCACTGGTCTTCAATCGATGTTATTCGATGATATCTGACAGAGTTAGATGCAAACTCACTCAAATATATGAGAAATGTTGAAATTCGACTTCAAATTAGGAAGATAGACTTTGAAAATTTTCCGTATTTTCAAAGTGACAGTTGACCTCAATGGGCTTCAATGGATGTTATTCGATGATATCTGACAAAGTTAGATGCAAACTCACTCAAATATATGAGAAATGTTGAAATTCGACTTCACATTAGGAAGATAGACTTTGAAAATTTTCAATTATTACAAAGTGACAGTTGACCTCAATAGGCTTCAATGGATGTTATTCGATGATATCTGACAAAGTTAGATGCAAACTCACTCAAATATATGAGAAATGTTGAAATTCGACTTCAAATTAGAAAGATAGACTTTGAAAATTTTCAATTATTACAAAGTGACAGTTGACCTAAATGGTCTTCAATCGATGTTATTCGATGATATCTGAGAGAGTTAGATGCAAACTCACTCAAATATATGAGAAATGTTGAAATTCGACTTCAAATTAGGAACATAGACTTTGAAAATTTTCCATATTTACAAAGTGACAGTTGACCTCACTGGTCTTCAATCGATGTTATTCGATGATATCTGACAGAGTTAGATGCAAACTCACTCAAATATATGAGAAATGTTGAAATTCGACTTCAAATTAGGAAGATAGACTTTGAAAATTTTCCGTATTTTCAAAGTGACAGTTGACCTCAATGGGCTTCAATGGATGTTATTCGATGATATCTGACAAAGTTAGATGCAAACTCACTCAAATATATGAGAAATGTTGAAATTCGACTTCACATTAGGAAGATAGACTTTGAAAATTTTCAATTATTACAAAGTGACAGTTGACCTCAATGGGCTTCAATGGATGTTATTCGATGATATCTGACAAAGTTAGATGCAAACTCACTCAAATATATGAGAAATGTTGAAATTCGACTTCACATTAGGAAGATAGACTTTGAAAATTTTCAATTATTACAAAGTGACAGTTGACCTCAATAGGCTTCAATGGATGTTATTCGATGATATCTGACAAAGTTAGATGCAAACTCACTCAAATATATGAGAAATGTTGAAATTCGACTTCAAATTAGAAAGATAGACTTTGAAAATTTTCAATTATTACAAAGTGACAGTTGACCTCAATGGTCTTCAATCGATGTTATTCGATGATATCTGAGAGAGTTAGATGCAAACTCACTCAAATATATGAGAAATGTTGAAATTCGACTTCAAATTAGGAACATAGACTTTGAAAATTTTCCATATTTACAAAGTGACAGTTGACCTCAATGGTCTTCAATCGATGTTATTCGATGATATCTGACAGAGTTAGATGCAAACTCACTCAAATATATGAGAAATGTTGAAATTCGACTTCAAATTAGGAAGGTAGACTTTGAAAATTTTCCATATTTTCAAAGTGACAGTTGACCTCAATGGGCTTCAATGGATGTTATTCGATGATATCTGACAAAGTTAGATGCAAACTCACTCAAATATATGAGAAATGTTGAAATTCGACTTCACATTAGGAAGATAGACTTTGAAAGTTTTCAATTATTACAAAGTGACAGTTGACCTAAATGGTCTTCAATCGATGTTATTCGATGATATCTGAGAGAGTTAGATGCAAACTCACTCAAATATATGAGAAATGTTGAAATTCGACTTCAAATTAGGAACATAGACTTTGAAAATTTTCCATATTTACAAAGTGACAGTTGACCTCACTGGTCTTCAATCGATGTTATTCGATGATATCTGACAGAGTTAGATGCAAACTCACTCAAATATATGAGAAATGTTGAAATTCGACTTCAAATTAGGAAGATAGACTTTGAAAATTTTCCGTATTTTCAAAGTGACAGTTGACCTCAATGGGCTTCAATGGATGTTATTCGATGATATCTGACAAAGTTAGATGCAAACTCACTCAAATATATGAGAAATGTTGAAATTCGACTTCACATTAGGAAGATAGACTTTGAAAATTTTCAATTATTACAAAGTGACAGTTGACCTCAATAGGCTTCAATGGATGTTATTCGATGATATCTGACAAAGTTAGATGCAAACTCACTCAAATATATGAGAAATGTTGAAATTCGACTTCAAATTAGAAAGATAGACTTTGAAAATTTTCAATTATTACAAAGTGACAGTTGACCTAAATGGTCTTCAATCGATGTTATTCGATGATATCTGAGAGAGTTAGATGCAAACTCACTCAAATATATGAGAAATGTTGAAATTCGACTTCAAATTAGGAACATAGACTTTGAAAATTTTCCATATTTACAAAGTGACAGTTGACCTCACTGGTCTTCAATCGATGTTATTCGATGATATCTGACAGAGTTAGATGCAAACTCACTCAAATATATGAGAAATGTTGAAATTCGACTTCAAATTAGGAAGATAGACTTTGAAAATTTTCCGTATTTTCAAAGTGACAGTTGACCTCAATGGGCTTCAATGGATGTTATTCGATGATATCTGACAAAGTTAGATGCAAACTCACTCAAATATATGAGAAATGTTGAAATTCGACTTCACATTAGGAAGATAGACTTTGAAAATTTTCAATTATTACAAAGTGACAGTTGACCTCAATGGGCTTCAATGGATGTTATTCGATGATATCTGACAAAGTTAGATGCAAACTCACTCAAATATATGAGAAATGTTGAAATTCGACTTCACATTAGGAAGATAGACTTTGAAAATTTTCAATTATTACAAAGTGACAGTTGACCTCAATAGGCTTCAATGGATGTTATTCGATGATATCTGACAAAGTTAGATGCAAACTCACTCAAATATATGAGAAATGTTGAAATTCGACTTCAAATTAGAAAGATAGACTTTGAAAATTTTCAATTATTACAAAGTGACAGTTGACCTCAATGGTCTTCAATCGATGTTATTCGATGATATCTGAGAGAGTTAGATGCAAACTCACTCAAATATATGAGAAATGTTGAAATTCGACTTCAAATTAGGAACATAGACTTTGAAAATTTTCCATATTTACAAAGTGACAGTTGACCTCAATGGTCTTCAATCGATGTTATTCGATGATATCTGACAGAGTTAGATGCAAACTCACTCAAATATATGAGAAATGTTGAAATTCGACTTCAAATTAGGAAGGTAGACTTTGAAAATTTTCCATATTTTCAAAGTGACAGTTGACCTCAATGGGCTTCAATGGATGTTATTCGATGATATCTGACAAAGTTAGATGCAAACTCACTCAAATATATGAGAAATGTTGAAATTCGACTTCACATTAGGAAGATAGACTTTGAAAGTTTTCAATTATTACAAAGTGACAGTTGACCTAAATGGTCTTCAATCGATGTTATTCGATGATATCTGAGAGAGTTAGATGCAAACTCACTCAAATATATGAGAAATGTTGAAATTCGACTTCAAATTAGGAACATAGACTTTGAAAATTTTCCATATTTACAAAGTGACAGTTGACCTCACTGGTCTTCAATCGATGTTATTCGATGATATCTGACAGAGTTAGATGCAAACTCACTCAAATATATGAGAAATGTTGAAATTCGACTTCAAATTAGGAAGATAGACTTTGAAAATTTTCAATTATTACAAAGTGACAGTTGACCTCAATGGTCTTCAATCGATGTTATTCGATGATATCTGACAAAGTTAGATGCAAACTCACTCAAATATATGAGAAATGTTGAAATTCGACTTCACATTAGGAAGATAGACTTTGAAAATTTTCAATTATTACAAAGTGACAGTTGACCTCAATAGGCTTCAATGGATGTTATTCGATGATATCTGACAAAGTTAGATGCAAACTCACTCAAATATATGAGAAATGTTGAAATTCGACTTCAAATTAGAAAGATAGACTTTGAAAATTTTCAATTATTACAAAGTGACAGTTGACCTCAATGGTCTTCAATCGATGTTATTCGATGATATCTGAGAGAGTTAGATGCAAACTCACTCAAATATATGAGAAATGTTGAAATTCGACTTCAAATTAGAAAGATAGACTTTGAAAATTTTCAATTATTACAAAGTGACAGTTGACCTAAATGGTCTTCAATCGATGTTATTCGATGATATCTGAGAGAGTTAGATGCAAACTCACTCAAATATATGAGAAATGTTGAAATTCGACTTCAAATTAGGAACATAGACTTTGAAAATTTTCCATATTTACAAAGTGACAGTTGACCTCACTGGTCTTCAATCGATGTTATTCGATGATATCTGACAGAGTTAGATGCAAACTCACTCAAATATATGAGAAATGTTGAAATTCGACTTCAAATTAGGAAGATAGACTTTGAAAATTTTCCGTATTTTCAAAGTGACAGTTGACCTCAATGGGCTTCAATGGATGTTATTCGATGATATCTGACAAAGTTAGATGCAAACTCACTCAAATATATGAGAAATGTTGAAATTCGACTTCACATTAGGAAGATAGACTTTGAAAATTTTCAATTATTACAAAGTGACAGTTGACCTCAATGGGCTTCAATGGATGTTATTCGATGATATCTGACAAAGTTAGATGCAAACTCACTCAAATATATGAGAAATGTTGAAATTCGACTTCACATTAGGAAGATAGACTTTGAAAATTTTCAATTATTACAAAGTGACAGTTGACCTCAATAGGCTTCAATGGATGTTATTCGATGATATCTGACAAAGTTAGATGCAAACTCACTCAAATATATGAGAAATGTTGAAATTCGACTTCAAATTAGAAAGATAGACTTTGAAAATTTTCAATTATTACAAAGTGACAGTTGACCTCAATGGTCTTCAATCGATGTTATTCGATGATATCTGAGAGAGTTAGATGCAAACTCACTCAAATATATGAGAAATGTTGAAATTCGACTTCAAATTAGGAACATAGACTTTGAAAATTTTCCATATTTACAAAGTGACAGTTGACCTCAATGGTCTTCAATCGATGTTATTCGATGATATCTGACAGAGTTAGATGCAAACTCACTCAAATATATGAGAAATGTTGAAATTCGACTTCAAATTAGGAAGGTAGACTTTGAAAATTTTCCATATTTTCAAAGTGACAGTTGACCTCAATGGGCTTCAATGGATGTTATTCGATGATATCTGACAAAGTTAGATGCAAACTCACTCAAATATATGAGAAATGTTGAAATTCGACTTCACATTAGGAAGATAGACTTTGAAAGTTTTCAATTATTACAAAGTGACAGTTGACCTAAATGGTCTTCAATCGATGTTATTCGATGATATCTGAGAGAGTTAGATGCAAACTCACTCAAATATATGAGAAATGTTGAAATTCGACTTCAAATTAGGAACATAGACTTTGAAAATTTTCCATATTTACAAAGTGACAGTTGACCTCACTGGTCTTCAATCGATGTTATTCGATGATATCTGACAGAGTTAGATGCAAACTCACTCAAATATATGAGAAATGTTGAAATTCGACTTCAAATTAGGAAGATAGACTTTGAAAATTTTCAATTATTACAAAGTGACAGTTGACCTCAATGGTCTTCAATCGATGTTATTCGATGATATCTGACAAAGTTAGATGCAAACTCACTCAAATATATGAGAAATGTTGAAATTCGACTTCACATTAGGAAGATAGACTTTGAAAATTTTCAATTATTACAAAGTGACAGTTGACCTCAATAGGCTTCAATGGATGTTATTCGATGATATCTGACAAAGTTAGATGCAAACTCACTCAAATATATGAGAAATGTTGAAATTCGACTTCAAATTAGAAAGATAGACTTTGAAAATTTTCAATTATTACAAAGTGACAGTTGACCTCAATGGTCTTCAATCGATGTTATTCGATGATATCTGAGAGAGTTAGATGCAAACTCACTCAAATATATGAGAAATGTTGAAATTCGACTTCAAATTAGGAACATAGACTTTGAAAATTTTCCATATTTACAAAGTGACAGTTGACCTCAATGGTCTTCAATCGATGTTATTCGATGATATCTGACAGAGTTAGATGCAAACTCACTCAAATATATGAGAAATGTTGAAATTCGACTTCAAATTAGGAAGGTAGACTTTGAAAATTTTCCATATTTTCAAAGTGACAGTTGACCTCAATGGGCTTCAATGGATGTTATTCGATGATATCTGACAAAGTTAGATGCAAACTCACTCAAATATATGAGAAATGTTGAAATTCGACTTCACATTAGGAAGATAGACTTTGAAAGTTTTCAATTATTACAAAGTGACAGTTGACCTAAATGGTCTTCAATCGATGTTATTCGATGATATCTGAGAGAGTTAGATGCAAACTCACTCAAATATATGAGAAATGTTGAAATTCGACTTCAAATTAGGAACATAGACTTTGAAAATTTTCCATATTTACAAAGTGACAGTTGACCTCACTGGTCTTCAATCGATGTTATTCGATGATATCTGACAGAGTTAGATGCAAACTCACTCAAATATATGAGAAATGTTGAAATTCGACTTCAAATTAGGAAGATAGACTTTGAAAATTTTCCGTATTTTCAAAGTGACAGTTGACCTCAATGGGCTTCAATGGATGTTATTCGATGATATCTGACAAAGTTAGATGCAAACTCACTCAAATATATGAGAAATGTTGAAATTCGACTTCACATTAGGAAGATAGACTTTGAAAATTTTCAATTATTACAAAGTGACAGTTGACCTCAATAGGCTTCAATGGATGTTATTCGATGATATCTGACAAAGTTAGATGCAAACTCACTCAAATATATGAGAAATGTTGAAATTCGACTTCAAATTAGAAAGATAGACTTTGAAAATTTTCAATTATTACAAAGTGACAGTTGACCTAAATGGTCTTCAATCGATGTTATTCGATGATATCTGAGAGAGTTAGATGCAAACTCACTCAAATATATGAGAAATGTTGAAATTCGACTTCAAATTAGGAACATAGACTTTGAAAATTTTCCATATTTACAAAGTGACAGTTGACCTCACTGGTCTTCAATCGATGTTATTCGATGATATCTGACAGAGTTAGATGCAAACTCACTCAAATATATGAGAAATGTTGAAATTCGACTTCAAATTAGGAAGATAGACTTTGAAAATTTTCCGTATTTTCAAAGTGACAGTTGACCTCAATGGGCTTCAATGGATGTTATTCGATGATATCTGACAAAGTTAGATGCAAACTCACTCAAATATATGAGAAATGTTGAAATTCGACTTCACATTAGGAAGATAGACTTTGAAAATTTTCAATTATTACAAAGTGACAGTTGACCTCAATGGGCTTCAATGGATGTTATTCGATGATATCTGACAAAGTTAGATGCAAACTCACTCAAATATATGAGAAATGTTGAAATTCGACTTCACATTAGGAAGATAGACTTTGAAAATTTTCAATTATTACAAAGTGACAGTTGACCTCAATAGGCTTCAATGGATGTTATTCGATGATATCTGACAAAGTTAGATGCAAACTCACTCAAATATATGAGAAATGTTGAAATTCGACTTCAAATTAGAAAGATAGACTTTGAAAATTTTCAATTATTACAAAGTGACAGTTGACCTCAATGGTCTTCAATCGATGTTATTCGATGATATCTGAGAGAGTTAGATGCAAACTCACTCAAATATATGAGAAATGTTGAAATTCGACTTCAAATTAGGAACATAGACTTTGAAAATTTTCCATATTTACAAAGTGACAGTTGACCTCAATGGTCTTCAATCGATGTTATTCGATGATATCTGACAGAGTTAGATGCAAACTCACTCAAATATATGAGAAATGTTGAAATTCGACTTCAAATTAGGAAGGTAGACTTTGAAAATTTTCCATATTTTCAAAGTGACAGTTGACCTCAATGGGCTTCAATGGATGTTATTCGATGATATCTGACAAAGTTAGATGCAAACTCACTCAAATATATGAGAAATGTTGAAATTCGACTTCACATTAGGAAGATAGACTTTGAAAGTTTTCAATTATTACAAAGTGACAGTTGACCTAAATGGTCTTCAATCGATGTTATTCGATGATATCTGAGAGAGTTAGATGCAAACTCACTCAAATATATGAGAAATGTTGAAATTCGACTTCAAATTAGGAACATAGACTTTGAAAATTTTCCATATTTACAAAGTGACAGTTGACCTCACTGGTCTTCAATCGATGTTATTCGATGATATCTGACAGAGTTAGATGCAAACTCACTCAAATATATGAGAAATGTTGAAATTCGACTTCAAATTAGGAAGATAGACTTTGAAAATTTTCAATTATTACAAAGTGACAGTTGACCTCAATGGTCTTCAATCGATGTTATTCGATGATATCTGACAAAGTTAGATGCAAACTCACTCAAATATATGAGAAATGTTGAAATTCGACTTCACATTAGGAAGATAGACTTTGAAAATTTTCAATTATTACAAAGTGACAGTTGACCTCAATAGGCTTCAATGGATGTTATTCGATGATATCTGACAAAGTTAGATGCAAACTCACTCAAATATATGAGAAATGTTGAAATTCGACTTCAAATTAGAAAGATAGACTTTGAAAATTTTCAATTATTACAAAGTGACAGTTGACCTCAATGGTCTTCAATCGATGTTATTCGATGATATCTGAGAGAGTTAGATGCAAACTCACTCAAATATATGAGAAATGTTGAAATTCGACTTCAAATTAGGAACATAGACTTTGAAAATTTTCCATATTTACAAAGTGACAGTTGACCTCAATGGTCTTCAATCGATGTTATTCGATGATATCTGACAGAGTTAGATGCAAACTCACTCAAATATATGAGAAATGTTGAAATTCGACTTCAAATTAGGAAGGTAGACTTTGAAAATTTTCCATATTTTCAAAGTGACAGTTGACCTCAATGGGCTTCAATGGATGTTATTCGATGATATCTGACAAAGTTAGATGCAAACTCACTCAAATATATGAGAAATGTTGAAATTCGACTTCACATTAGGAAGATAGACTTTGAAAGTTTTCAATTATTACAAAGTGACAGTTGACCTAAATGGTCTTCAATCGATGTTATTCGATGATATCTGAGAGAGTTAGATGCAAACTCACTCAAATATATGAGAAATGTTGAAATTCGACTTCAAATTAGGAACATAGACTTTGAAAATTTTCCATATTTACAAAGTGACAGTTGACCTCAATGGTCTTCAATCGATGTTATTCGATGATATCTGACAAAGTTAGATGCAAACTCACTCAAATATATGAGAAATGTTGAAATTCGACTTCACATTAGGAAGATAGACTTGCAAATTTTCAATTATTACAAAGTGACAGTTGACCTCAATGGTCTTCAATCGATGTTATTCGATGATATCTGACAGAGTTAGATGCAAACTCACTCAAATATATGAGAAATGTTGGAATTCGACTTCAAATTATGAAGATAGACTTTGAAAATTTTCCATATTTTCAAAGTGACAGTTGACCTTAATGGGCTTCAATGGATGTTATTCGATGATATCTGACAAAGTTAGATGCAAACTCACTCAAATATATGAGAAATGTTGAAATTCGACTTCACATTAGGAAGATAGACTTTGAAAGTTTTCAATTATTACAAAGTGACAGTTGACCTAAATGGTCTTCAATCGATGTTATTCGATGATATCTGAGAGAGTTAGATGCAAACTCACTCAAATATATGAGAAATGTTGAAATTCGACTTCACATTAGGAAGATAGACTTGCAAATTTTCAATTATTACAAAGTGACAGTTGACCTCAATGGTCTTCAATCGATGTTATTCGATGATATCTGACAGAGTTAGATGCAAACTCACTCAAATATATGAGAAATGTTGGAATTCGACTTCAAATTATGAAGATAGACTTTGAAAATTTTCCATATTTTCAAAGTGACAGTTGACCTTAATGGGCTTCAATGGATGTTATTCGATGATATCTGACAAAGTTAGATGCAAACTCACTCAAATATATGAGAAATGTTGAAATTCGACTTCACATTAGGAAGATAGACTTTGAAAATTTTCAATTATTACAAAGTGACAGTTGACCTCAATGGGCTTCAATGGATGTTATTCGATGATATCTGACAAAGTTAGATGCAAACTCACTCAAATATATGAGAAATGTTGAAATTCGACTTCACATTAGGAAGATAGACTTTGAAAATTTTCAATTATTACAAAGTGACAGTTGACCTCAATAGGCTTCAATGGATGTTATTCGATGATATCTGACAAAGTTAGATGCAAACTCACTCAAATATATGAGAAATGTTGAAATTCGACTTCAAATTAGAAAGATAGACTTTGAAAATTTTCAATTATTACAAAGTGACAGTTGACCTCAATGGTCTTCAATCGATGTTATTCGATGATATCTGAGAGAGTTAGATGCAAACTCACTCAAATATATGAGAAATGTTGGAATTCGACTTCAAATTATGAAGATAGACTTTGAAAATTTTCCATATTTTCAAAGTGACAGTTGACCTTAATGGGCTTCAATGGATGTTATTCGATGATATCTGACAAAGTTAGATGCAAACTCACTCAAATATATGAGAAATGTTGAAATTCGACTTCACATTAGGAAGATAGACTTTGAAAGTTTTCAATTATTACAAAGTGACAGTTGACCTAAATGGTCTTCAATCGATGTTATTCGATGATATCTGAGAGAGTTAGATGCAAACTCACTCAAATATATGAGAAATGTTGAAATTCGACTTCACATTAGGAAGATAGACTTGCAAATTTTCAATTATTACAAAGTGACAGTTGACCTCAATGGTCTTCAATCGATGTTATTCGATGATATCTGAGAGAGTTAGATGCAAACTCACTCAAATATATGAGAAATGTTGAAATTCGACTTCAAATTAGGAACATAGACTTTGAAAATTTTCCATATTTACAAAGTGACAGTTGACCTCAATGGTCTTCAATCGATGTTATTCGATGATATCTGACAGAGTTAGATGCAAACTCACTCAAATATATGAGAAATGTTGAAATTCGACTTCACATTAGGAAGATAGACTTTGAAAATTTTCAATTATTACAAAGTGACAGTTGACCTCAATAGGCTTCAATGGATGTTATTCGATGATATCTGACAAAGTTAGATGCAAACTCACTCAAATATATGAGAAATGTTGAAATTCGACTTCAAATTAGAAAGATAGACTTTGAAAATTTTCAATTATTACAAAGTGACAGTTGACCTCAATGGTCTTCAATCGATGTTATTCGATGATATCTGAGAGAGTTAGATGCAAACTCACTCAAATATATGAGAAATGTTGAAATTCGACTTCAAATTAGGAACATAGACTTTGAAAATTTTCCATATTTACAAAGTGACAGTTGACCTCAATGGTCTTCAATCGATGTTATTCGATGATATCTGACAGAGTTAGATGCAAACTCACTCAAATATATGAGAAATGTTGGAATTCGACTTCAAATTATGAAGATAGACTTTGAAAATTTTCCATATTTTCAAAGTGACAGTTGACCTTAATGGGCTTCAATGGATGTTATTCGATGATATCTGACAAAGTTAGATGCAAACTCACTCAAATATATGAGAAATGTTGAAATTCGACTTCACATTAGGAAGATAGACTTTGAAAGTTTTCAATTATTACAAAGTGACAGTTGACCTAAATGGTCTTCAATCGATGTTATTCGATGATATCTGAGAGAGTTAGATGCAAACTCACTCAAATATATGAGAAATGTTGAAATTCGACTTCACATTAGGAAGATAGACTTGCAAATTTTCAATTATTACAAAGTGACAGTTGACCTCAATGGTCTTCAATCGATGTTATTCGATGATATCTGAGAGAGTTAGATGCAAACTCACTCAAATATATGAGAAATGTTGAAATTCGACTTCAAATTAGGAACATAGACTTTGAAAATTTTCCATATTTACAAAGTGACAGTTGACCTCAATGGTCTTCAATCGATGTTATTCGATGATATCTGACAGAGTTAGATGCAAACTCACTCAAATATATGAGAAATGTTGAAATTCGACTTCACATTAGGAAGATAGACTTTGAAAATTTTCAATTATTACAAAGTGACAGTTGACCTCAATAGGCTTCAATGGATGTTATTCGATGATATCTGACAAAGTTAGATGCAAACTCACTCAAATATATGAGAAATGTTGAAATTCGACTTCAAATTAGAAAGATAGACTTTGAAAATTTTCAATTATTACAAAGTGACAGTTGACCTCAATGGTCTTCAATCGATGTTATTCGATGATATCTGAGAGAGTTAGATGCAAACTCACTCAAATATATGAGAAATGTTGAAATTCGACTTCAAATTAGGAACATAGACTTTGAAAATTTTCCATATTTACAAAGTGACAGTTGACCTCAATGGTCTTCAATCGATGTTATTCGATGATATCTGACAGAGTTAGATGCAAACTCACTCAAATATATGAGAAATGTTGAAATTCGACTTCAAATTAGGAAGGTAGACTTTGAAAATTTTCCATATTTTCAAAGTGACAGTTGACCTCAATGGGCTTCAATGGATGTTATTCGATGATATCTGACAAAGTTAGATGCAAACTCACTCAAATATATGAGAAATGTTGAAATTCGACTTCACATTAGGAAGATAGACTTTGAAAGTTTTCAATTATTACAAAGTGACAGTTGACCTAAATGGTCTTCAATCGATGTTATTCGATGATATCTGAGAGAATTAGATGCAAACTCACTCAAATATATGAGAAATGTTGAAATTCGACTTCAAATTAGGAACATAGACTTTGAAAATTTTCCATATTTACAAAGTGACAGTTGACCTCACTGGTCTTCAATCGATGTTATTCGATGATATCTGACAGAGTTAGATGCAAACTCACTCAAATATATGAGAAATGTTGAAATTCGACTTCAAATTAGGAAGATAGACTTTGAAAATTTTCCGTATTTTCAAAGTGACAGTTGACCTCAATGGGCTTCAATGGATGTTATTCGATGATATCTGACAAAGTTAGATGCAAACTCACTCAAATATATGAGAAATGTTGAAATTCGACTTCACATTAGGAAGATAGACTTTGAAAATTTTCAATTATTACAAAGTGACAGTTGACCTCAATGGGCTTCAATGGATGTTATTCGATAATATCTGACAAAGTTAGATGCAAACTCACTCAAATATATGAGAAATGTTGAAATTCGACTTCACATTAGGAAGATAGACTTTGAAAATTTTCAATTATTACAAAGTGACAGTTGACCTCAATAGGCTTCAATGGATGTTATTCGATGATATCTGACAAAGTTAGATGCAAACTCACTCAAATATATGAGAAATGTTGAAATTCGACTTCAAATTAGAAAGATAGACTTTGAAAATTTTCAATTATTACAAAGTGACAGTTGACCTCAATGGTCTTCAATCGATGTTATTCGATGATATCTGACAGAGTTAGATGCAAACTCACTCAAATATATGAGAAATGTTGAAATTCGACTTCAAATTAGAAAGATAGACTTTGAAAATTTTCAATTATTACAAAGTGACAGTTGACCTCAATGGTCTTCAATCGATGTTATTCGATGATATCTGACAAAGTTAGATGCAAACTCACTCAAATATATGAGAAATGTTGAAATTCGACTTCACATTAGGAAGATAGACTTGCAAATTTTCAATTATTACAAAGTGACAGTTGACCTCAATGGTCTTCAATCGATGTTATTCGATGATATCTGACAGAGTTAGATGCAAACTCACTCAAATATATGAGAAATGTTGGAATTCGACTTCAAATTATGAAGATAGACTTTGAAAATTTTCCATATTTTCAAAGTGACAGTTGACCTTAATGGGCTTCAATGGATGTTATTCGATGATATCTGACAAAGTTAGATGCAAACTCACTCAAATATATGAGAAATGTTGAAATTCGACTTCACATTAGGAAGATAGACTTTGAAAGTTTTCAATTATTACAAAGTGACAGTTGACCTAAATGGTCTTCAATCGATGTTATTCGATGATATCTGAGAGAGTTAGATGCAAACTCACTCAAATATATGAGAAATGTTGAAATTCGACTTCACATTAGGAAGATAGACTTGCAAATTTTCAATTATTACAAAGTGACAGTTGACCTCAATGGTCTTCAATCGATGTTATTCGATGATATCTGACAGAGTTAGATGCAAACTCACTCAAATATATGAGAAATGTTGGAATTCGACTTCAAATTATGAAGATAGACTTTGAAAATTTTCCATATTTTCAAAGTGACAGTTGACCTTAATGGGCTTCAATGGATGTTATTCGATGATATCTGACAAAGTTAGATGCAAACTCACTCAAATATATGAGAAATGTTGAAATTCGACTTCACATTAGGAAGATAGACTTTGAAAATTTTCAATTATTACAAAGTGACAGTTGACCTCAATGGGCTTCAATGGATGTTATTCGATGATATCTGACAAAGTTAGATGCAAACTCACTCAAATATATGAGAAATGTTGAAATTCGACTTCACATTAGGAAGATAGACTTTGAAAATTTTCAATTATTACAAAGTGACAGTTGACCTCAATAGGCTTCAATGGATGTTATTCGATGATATCTGACAAAGTTAGATGCAAACTCACTCAAATATATGAGAAATGTTGAAATTCGACTTCAAATTAGAAAGATAGACTTTGAAAATTTTCAATTATTACAAAGTGACAGTTGACCTCAATGGTCTTCAATCGATGTTATTCGATGATATCTGAGAGAGTTAGATGCAAACTCACTCAAATATATGAGAAATGTTGGAATTCGACTTCAAATTATGAAGATAGACTTTGAAAATTTTCCATATTTTCAAAGTGACAGTTGACCTTAATGGGCTTCAATGGATGTTATTCGATGATATCTGACAAAGTTAGATGCAAACTCACTCAAATATATGAGAAATGTTGAAATTCGACTTCACATTAGGAAGATAGACTTTGAAAGTTTTCAATTATTACAAAGTGACAGTTGACCTAAATGGTCTTCAATCGATGTTATTCGATGATATCTGAGAGAGTTAGATGCAAACTCACTCAAATATATGAGAAATGTTGAAATTCGACTTCACATTAGGAAGATAGACTTGCAAATTTTCAATTATTACAAAGTGACAGTTGACCTCAATGGTCTTCAATCGATGTTATTCGATGATATCTGAGAGAGTTAGATGCAAACTCACTCAAATATATGAGAAATGTTGAAATTCGACTTCAAATTAGGAACATAGACTTTGAAAATTTTCCATATTTACAAAGTGACAGTTGACCTCAATGGTCTTCAATCGATGTTATTCGATGATATCTGACAGAGTTAGATGCAAACTCACTCAAATATATGAGAAATGTTGAAATTCGACTTCAAATTAGGAAGGTAGACTTTGAAAATTTTCCATATTTTCAAAGTGACAGTTGACCTCAATGGGCTTCAATGGATGTTATTCGATGATATCTGACAAAGTTAGATGCAAACTCACTCAAATATATGAGAAATGTTGAAATTCGACTTCACATTAGGAAGATAGACTTTGAAAATTTTCAATTATTACAAAGTGACAGTTGACCTCAATGGGCTTTAATGGATGTTATTCGATGATATCTGACAAAGTTAGATGCAAACTCACTCAAATATATGAGAAATGTTGAAATTCGACTTCACATTAGGAAGATAGACTTTGAAAATTTTCAATTATTACAAAGTGACAGTTGACCTCAATAGGCTTCAATGGATGTTATTCGATGATATCTGACAAAGTTAGATGCAAACTCACTCAAATATATGAGAAATGTTGAAATTCGACTTCAAATTAGAAAGATAGACTTTGAAAATTTTCAATTATTACAAAGTGACAGTTGACCTAAATGGTCTTCAATCGATGTTATTCGATGATATCTGAGAGAGTTAGATGCAAACTCACTCAAATATATGAGAAATGTTGAAATTCGACTTCAAATTAGGAACATAGACTTTGAAAATTTTCCATATTTACAAAGTGACAGTTGACCTCACTGGTCTTCAATCGATGTTATTCGATGATATCTGACAGAGTTAGATGCAAACTCACTCAAATATATGAGAAATGTTGAAATTCGACTTCAAATTAGGAAGATAGACTTTGAAAATTTTCCGTATTTTCAAAGTGACAGTTGACCTCAATGGGCTTCAATGGATGTTATTCGATGATATCTGACAAAGTTAGATGCAAACTCACTCAAATATATGAGAAATGTTGAAATTCGACTTCACATTAGGAAGATAGACTTTGAAAATTTTCAATTATTACAAAGTGACAGTTGACCTCAATGGGCTTCAATGGATGTTATTCGATGATATCTGACAAAGTTAGATGCAAACTCACTCAAATATATGAGAAATGTTGAAATTCGACTTCACATTAGGAAGATAGACTTTGAAAATTTTCAATTATTACAAAGTGACAGTTGACCTCAATAGGCTTCAATGGATGTTATTCGATGATATCTGACAAAGTTAGATGCAAACTCACTCAAATATATGAGAAATGTTGAAATTCGACTTCAAATTAGAAAGATAGACTTTGAAAATTTTCAATTATTACAAAGTGACAGTTGACCTCAATGGTCTTCAATCGATGTTATTCGATGATATCTGAGAGAGTTAGATGCAAACTCACTCAAATATATGAGAAATGTTGAAATTCGACTTCAAATTAGGAACATAGACTTTGAAAATTTTCCATATTTACAAAGTGACAGTTGACCTCAATGGTCTTCAATCGATGTTATTCGATGATATCTGACAGAGTTAGATGCAAACTCACTCAAATATATGAGAAATGTTGAAATTCGACTTCAAATTAGGAAGGTAGACTTTGAAAATTTTCCATATTTTCAAAGTGACAGTTGACCTCAATGGGCTTCAATGGATGTTATTCGATGATATCTGACAAAGTTAGATGCAAACTCACTCAAATATATGAGAAATGTTGAAATTCGACTTCACATTAGGAAGATAGACTTTGAAA
Source organism: Diorhabda sublineata (assembly GCF_026230105.1). Classification (NCBI taxonomy): domain Eukaryota; kingdom Metazoa; phylum Arthropoda; class Insecta; order Coleoptera; family Chrysomelidae; genus Diorhabda; species Diorhabda sublineata. The sequence goes on from NW_026614188.1 coordinate 280,188, forward strand.
GTTTTCAATTATCACAAAGTGACAGTTGACCTAAATGGTCTTCAATCGATGTTATTCGATGATATCTGAGAGAGTTAGATGCAAACTCACTCAAATATATGAGAAATGTTGAAATTCGACTTCAAATTAGGAACATAGACTTTGAAAATTTTCCATATTTACAAAGTGACAGTTGACCTCACTGGTCTTCAATCGATGTTATTCGATGATATCTGACAGAGTTAGATGCAAACTCACTCAAATATATGAGAAATGTTGAAATTCGACTTCACATTAGGAAGATAGACTTTGAAAGTTTTCAATTATTACAAAGTGACAGTTGACCTAAATGGTCTTCAATCGATGTTATTCGATGATATCTGAGAGAGTTAGATGCAAACTCACTCAAATATATGAGAAATGTTGAAATTCGACTTCACATTAGGAAGATAGACTTTGAAAATTTTCAATTATTACAAAGTGACAGTTGACCTCAATGGGCTTCAATGGATGTTATTCGATAATATCTGACAAAGTTAGATGCAAACTCACTCAAATATATGAGAAATGTTGAAATTCGACTTCACATTAGGAAGATAGACTTTGAAAATTTTCAATTATTACAAAGTGACAGTTGACCTCAATAGGCTTCAATGGATGTTATTCGATGATATCTGACAGAGTTAGATGCAAACTCACTCAAATATATGAGAAATGTTGAAATTCGACTTCACATTAGGAAGATAGACTTTGAAAGTTTTCAATTATTACAAAGTGACAGTTGACCTAAATGGTCTTCAATCGATGTTATTCGATGATATCTGAGAGAGTTAGATGCAAACTCACTCAAATATATGAGAAATGTTGAAATTCGACTTCACATTAGGAAGATAGACTTGCAAATTTTCAATTATTACAAAGTGACAGTTGACCTCAATGGTCTTCAATCGATGTTATTCGATGATATCTGACAGAGTTAGATGCAAACTCACTCAAATATATGAGAAATGTTGGAATTCGACTTCAAATTATGAAGATAGACTTTGAAAATTTTCCATATTTTCAAAGTGACAGTTGACCTTAATGGGCTTCAATGGATGTTATTCGATGATATCTGACAAAGTTAGATGCAAACTCACTCAAATATATGAGAAATGTTGAAATTCGACTTCACATTAGGAAGATAGACTTTGAAAATTTTCAATTATTACAAAGTGACAGTTGACCTCAATGGGCTTCAATGGATGTTATTCGATGATATCTGACAAAGTTAGATGCAAACTCACTCAAATATATGAGAAATGTTGAAATTCGACTTCACATTAGGAAGATAGACTTTGAAAATTTTCAATTATTACAAAGTGACAGTTGACCTCAATAGGCTTCAATGGATGTTATTCGATGATATCTGACAAAGTTAGATGCAAACTCACTCAAATATATGAGAAATGTTGAAATTCGACTTCAAATTAGAAAGATAGACTTTGAAAATTTTCAATTATTACAAAGTGACAGTTGACCTCAATGGTCTTCAATCGATGTTATTCGATGATATCTGAGAGAGTTAGATGCAAACTCACTCAAATATATGAGAAATGTTGGAATTCGACTTCAAATTATGAAGATAGACTTTGAAAATTTTCCATATTTTCAAAGTGACAGTTGACCTTAATGGGCTTCAATGGATGTTATTCGATGATATCTGACAAAGTTAGATGCAAACTCACTCAAATATATGAGAAATGTTGAAATTCGACTTCACATTAGGAAGATAGACTTTGAAAGTTTTCAATTATTACAAAGTGACAGTTGACCTAAATGGTCTTCAATCGATGTTATTCGATGATATCTGAGAGAGTTAGATGCAAACTCACTCAAATATATGAGAAATGTTGAAATTCGACTTCACATTAGGAAGATAGACTTGCAAATTTTCAATTATTACAAAGTGACAGTTGACCTCAATGGTCTTCAATCGATGTTATTCGATGATATCTGAGAGAGTTAGATGCAAACTCACTCAAATATATGAGAAATGTTGAAATTCGACTTCAAATTAGGAACATAGACTTTGAAAATTTTCCATATTTACAAAGTGACAGTTGACCTCAATGGTCTTCAATCGATGTTATTCGATGATATCTGACAGAGTTAGATGCAAACTCACTCAAATATATGAGAAATGTTGAAATTCGACTTCAAATTAGGAAGGTAGACTTTGAAAATTTTCCATATTTTCAAAGTGACAGTTGACCTCAATGGGCTTCAATGGATGTTATTCGATGATATCTGACAAAGTTAGATGCAAACTCACTCAAATATATGAGAAATGTTGAAATTCGACTTCACATTAGGAAGATAGACTTTGAAAATTTTCAATTATTACAAAGTGACAGTTGACCTCAATGGGCTTTAATGGATGTTATTCGATGATATCTGACAAAGTTAGATGCAAACTCACTCAAATATATGAGAAATGTTGAAATTCGACTTCACATTAGGAAGATAGACTTTGAAAATTTTCAATTATTACAAAGTGACAGTTGACCTCAATAGGCTTCAATGGATGTTATTCGATGATATCTGACAAAGTTAGATGCAAACTCACTCAAATATATGAGAAATGTTGAAATTCGACTTCAAATTAGAAAGATAGACTTTGAAAATTTTCAATTATTACAAAGTGACAGTTGACCTAAATGGTCTTCAATCGATGTTATTCGATGATATCTGAGAGAGTTAGATGCAAACTCACTCAAATATATGAGAAATGTTGAAATTCGACTTCAAATTAGGAACATAGACTTTGAAAATTTTCCATATTTACAAAGTGACAGTTGACCTCACTGGTCTTCAATCGATGTTATTCGATGATATCTGACAGAGTTAGATGCAAACTCACTCAAATATATGAGAAATGTTGAAATTCGACTTCAAATTAGGAAGATAGACTTTGAAAATTTTCCGTATTTTCAAAGTGACAGTTGACCTCAATGGGCTTCAATGGATGTTATTCGATGATATCTGACAAAGTTAGATGCAAACTCACTCAAATATATGAGAAATGTTGAAATTCGACTTCACATTAGGAAGATAGACTTTGAAAATTTTCAATTATTACAAAGTGACAGTTGACCTCAATGGGCTTCAATGGATGTTATTCGATGATATCTGACAAAGTTAGATGCAAACTCACTCAAATATATGAGAAATGTTGAAATTCGACTTCACATTAGGAAGATAGACTTTGAAAATTTTCAATTATTACAAAGTGACAGTTGACCTCAATAGGCTTCAATGGATGTTATTCGATGATATCTGACAAAGTTAGATGCAAACTCACTCAAATATATGAGAAATGTTGAAATTCGACTTCAAATTAGAAAGATAGACTTTGAAAATTTTCAATTATTACAAAGTGACAGTTGACCTCAATGGTCTTCAATCGATGTTATTCGATGATATCTGAGAGAGTTAGATGCAAACTCACTCAAATATATGAGAAATGTTGAAATTCGACTTCAAATTAGGAACATAGACTTTGAAAATTTTCCATATTTACAAAGTGACAGTTGACCTCACTGGTCTTCAATCGATGTTATTCGATGATATCTGACAGAGTTAGATGCAAACTCACTCAAATATATGAGAAATGTTGAAATTCGACTTCAAATTAGGAAGATAGACTTTGAAAATTTTCCGTATTTTCAAAGTGACAGTTGACCTCAATGGGCTTCAATGGATGTTATTCGATGATATCTGACAAAGTTAGATGCAAACTCACTCAAATATATGAGAAATGTTGAAATTCGACCTCACATTAGGAAGATAGACTTTGAAAATTTTCAATTATTACAAAGTGACAGTTGACCTCAATGGGCTTCAATGGATGTTATTCGATAATATCTGACAAAGTTAGATGCAAACTCACTCAAATATATGAGAAATGTTGAAATTCGACTTCACATTAGGAAGATAGACTTTGAAAATTTTCAATTATTACAAAGTGACAGTTGACCTCAATAGGCTTCAATGGATGTTATTCGATGATATCTGACAAAGTTAGATGCAAACTCACTCAAATATATGAGAAATGTTGAAATTCGACTTCAAATTAGAAAGATAGACTTTGAAAATTTTCAATTATTACAAAGTGACAGTTGACCTCAATGGTCTTCAATCGATGTTATTCGATGATATCTGAGAGAGTTAGATGCAAACTCACTCAAATATATGAGAAATGTTGAAATTCGACTTCAAATTAGGAACATAGACTTTGAAAATTTTCCATATTTACAAAGTGACAGTTGACCTCAATGGTCTTCAATCGATGTTATTCGATGATATCTGACAGAGTTAGATGCAAACTCACTCAAATATATGAGAAATGTTGAAATTCGACTTCAAATTAGGAAGGTAGACTTTGAAAATTTTCCATATTTTCAAAGTGACAGTTGACCTCAATGGGCTTCAATGGATGTTATTCGATGATATCTGACAAAGTTAGATGCAAACTCACTCAAATATATGAGAAATGTTGAAATTCGACTTCAAATTAGGAAGGTAGACTTTGAAAATTTTCCATATTTTCAAAGTGACAGTTGACCTCAATGGGCTTCAATGGATGTTATTCGATGATATCTGACAGAGTTAGATGCAAACTCACTCAAATATATGAGAAATGTTGAAATTCGACTTCAAATTAGAAAGATAGACTTTGAAAATTTTCAATTATTACAAAGTGACAGTTGACCTAAATGGTCTTCAATCGATGTTATTCGATGATATCTGAGAGAGTTAGATGCAAACTCACTCAAATATATGAGAAATGTTGAAATTCGACTTCACATTAGGAAGATAGACTTGCAAATTTTCAATTATTACAAAGTGACAGTTGACCTCAATGGTCTTCAATCGATGTTATTCGATGATATCTGACAGAGTTAGATGCAAACTCACTCAAATATATGAGAAATGTTGGAATTCGACTTCAAATTATGAAGATAGACTTTGAAAATTTTCCATATTTTCAAAGTGACAGTTGACCTTAATGGGCTTCAATGGATGTTATTCGATGATATCTGACAAAGTTAGATGCAAACTCACTCAAATATATGAGAAATGTTGAAATTCGACTTCACATTAGGAAGATAGACTTTGAAAGTTTTCAATTATTACAAAGTGACAGTTGACCTAAATGGTCTTCAATCGATGTTATTCGATGATATCTGAGAGAGTTATTTTCAAAGTGACAGTTGACCTCAATGGGCTTCAATGGATGTTATTCGATGATATCTGACAAAGTTAGATGCAAACTCACTCAAATATATGAGAAATGTTGAAATTCGACCTCACATTAGGAAGATAGACTTTGAAAATTTTCAATTATTACAAAGTGACAGTTGACCTCAATGGGCTTCAATGGATGTTATTCGATAATATCTGACAAAGTTAGATGCAAACTCACTCAAATATATGAGAAATGTTGAAATTCGACTTCACATTAGGAAGATAGACTTTGAAAATTTTCAATTATTACAAAGTGACAGTTGACCTCAATAGGCTTCAATGGATGTTATTCGATGATATCTGACAAAGTTAGATGCAAACTCACTCAAATATATGAGAAATGTTGAAATTCGACTTCAAATTAGAAAGATAGACTTTGAAAATTTTCAATTATTACAAAGTGACAGTTGACCTCAATGGTCTTCAATCGATGTTATTCGATGATATCTGAGAGAGTTAGATGCAAACTCACTCAAATATATGAGAAATGTTGAAATTCGACTTCAAATTAGGAACATAGACTTTGAAAATTTTCCATATTTACAAAGTGACAGTTGACCTCAATGGTCTTCAATCGATGTTATTCGATGATATCTGACAGAGTTAGATGCAAACTCACTCAAATATATGAGAAATGTTGAAATTCGACTTCAAATTAGGAAGGTAGACTTTGAAAATTTTCCATATTTTCAAAGTGACAGTTGACCTCAATGGGCTTCAATGGATGTTATTCGATGATATCTGACAAAGTTAGATGCAAACTCACTCAAATATATGAGAAATGTTGAAATTCGACTTCAAATTAGGAAGGTAGACTTTGAAAATTTTCCATATTTTCAAAGTGACAGTTGACCTCAATGGGCTTCAATGGATGTTATTCGATGATATCTGACAGAGTTAGATGCAAACTCACTCAAATATATGAGAAATGTTGAAATTCGACTTCAAATTAGAAAGATAGACTTTGAAAATTTTCAATTATTACAAAGTGACAGTTGACCTAAATGGTCTTCAATCGATGTTATTCGATGATATCTGAGAGAGTTAGATGCAAACTCACTCAAATATATGAGAAATGTTGAAATTCGACTTCACATTAGGAAGATAGACTTGCAAATTTTCAATTATTACAAAGTGACAGTTGACCTCAATGGTCTTCAATCGATGTTATTCGATGATATCTGACAGAGTTAGATGCAAACTCACTCAAATATATGAGAAATGTTGGAATTCGACTTCAAATTATGAAGATAGACTTTGAAAATTTTCCATATTTTCAAAGTGACAGTTGACCTTAATGGGCTTCAATGGATGTTATTCGATGATATCTGACAAAGTTAGATGCAAACTCACTCAAATATATGAGAAATGTTGAAATTCGACTTCACATTAGGAAGATAGACTTTGAAAGTTTTCAATTATTACAAAGTGACAGTTGACCTAAATGGTCTTCAATCGATGTTATTCGATGATATCTGAGAGAGTTAGATGCAAACTCACTCAAATATATGAGAAATGTTGAAATTCGACTTCACATTAGGAAGATAGACTTGCAAATTTTCAATTATTACAAAGTGACAGTTGACCTCAATGGTCTTCAATCGATGTTATTCGATGATATCTGACAGAGTTAGATGCAAACTCACTCAAATATATGAGAAATGTTGGAATTCGACTTCAAATTATGAAGATAGACTTTGAAAATTTTCCATATTTTCAAAGTGACAGTTGACCTTAATGGGCTTCAATGGATGTTATTCGATGATATCTGACAAAGTTAGATGCAAACTCACTCAAATATATGAGAAATGTTGAAATTCGACTTCACATTAGGAAGATAGACTTTGAAAATTTTCAATTATTACAAAGTGACAGTTGACCTCAATGGGCTTCAATGGATGTTATTCGATGATATCTGACAAAGTTAGATGCAAACTCACTCAAATATATGAGAAATGTTGAAATTCGACTTCACATTAGGAAGATAGACTTTGAAAATTTTCAATTATTACAAAGTGACAGTTGACCTCAATAGGCTTCAATGGATGTTATTCGATGATATCTGACAAAGTTAGATGCAAACTCACTCAAATATATGAGAAATGTTGAAATTCGACTTCAAATTAGAAAGATAGACTTTGAAAATTTTCAATTATTACAAAGTGACAGTTGACCTCAATGGTCTTCAATCGATGTTATTCGATGATATCTGAGAGAGTTAGATGCAAACTCACTCAAATATATGAGAAATGTTGAAATTCGACTTCAAATTAGGAACATAGACTTTGAAAATTTTCCATATTTACAAAGTGACAGTTGACCTCAATGGTCTTCAATCGATGTTATTCGATGATATCTGACAGAGTTAGATGCAAACTCACTCAAATATATGAGAAATGTTGAAATTCGACTTCAAATTAGGAAGGTAGACTTTGAAAATTTTCCATATTTTCAAAGTGACAGTTGACCTCAATGGGCTTCAATGGATGTTATTCGATGATATCTGACAAAGTTAGATGCAAACTCACTCAAATATATGAGAAATGTTGAAATTCGACTTCACATTAGGAAGATAGACTTTGAAAATTTTCAATTATTACAAAGTGACAGTTGACCTCAATGGGCTTTAATGGATGTTATTCGATGATATCTGACAAAGTTAGATGCAAACTCACTCAAATATATGAGAAATGTTGAAATTCGACTTCACATTAGGAAGATAGACTTTGAAAATTTTCAATTATTACAAAGTGACAGTTGACCTCAATAGGCTTCAATGGATGTTATTCGATGATATCTGACAAAGTTAGATGCAAACTCACTCAAATATATGAGAAATGTTGAAATTCGACTTCAAATTAGAAAGATAGACTTTGAAAATTTTCAATTATTACAAAGTGACAGTTGACCTAAATGGTCTTCAATCGATGTTATTCGATGATATCTGAGAGAGTTAGATGCAAACTCACTCAAATATATGAGAAATGTTGAAATTCGACTTCAAATTAGGAACATAGATTTTGAAAATTTTCCATATTTACAAAGTGACAGTTGACCTCACTGGTCTTCAATCGATGTTATTCGATGATATCTGACAGAGTTAGATGCAAACTCACTCAAATATATGAGAAATGTTGAAATTCGACTTCAAATTAGGAAGATAGACTTTGAAAATTTTCCGTATTTTCAAAGTGACAGTTGACCTCAATGGGCTTCAATGGATGTTATTCGATGATATCTGACAAAGTTAGATGCAAACTCACTCAAATATATGAGAAATGTTGAAATTCGACTTCACATTAGGAAGATAGACTTTGAAAATTTTCAATTATTACAAAGTGACAGTTGACCTCAATGGGCTTCAATGGATGTTATTCGATGATATCTGACAAAGTTAGATGCAAACTCACTCAAATATATGAGAAATGTTGAAATTCGACTTCACATTAGGAAGATAGACTTTGAAAATTTTCAATTATTACAAAGTGACAGTTGACCTCAATAGGCTTCAATGGATGTTATTCGATGATATCTGACAAAGTTAGATGCAAACTCACTCAAATATATGAGAAATGTTGAAATTCGACTTCAAATTAGAAAGATAGACTTTGAAAATTTTCAATTATTACAAAGTGACAGTTGACCTCAATGGTCTTCAATCGATGTTATTCGATGATATCTGAGAGAGTTAGATGCAAACTCACTCAAATATATGAGAAATGTTGAAATTCGACTTCAAATTAGGAACATAGACTTTGAAAATTTTCCATATTTACAAAGTGACAGTTGACCTCAATGGTCTTCAATCGATGTTATTCGATGATATCTGACAGAGTTAGATGCAAACTCACTCAAATATATGAGAAATGTTGAAATTCGACTTCAAATTAGGAAGGTAGACTTTGAAAATTTTCCATATTTTCAAAGTGACAGTTGACCTCAATGGGCTTCAATGGATGTTATTCGATGATATCTGACAAAGTTAGATGCAAACTCACTCAAATATATGAGAAATGTTGAAATTCGACTTCACATTAGGAAGATAGACTTTGAAAATTTTCAATTATTACAAAGTGACAGTTGACCTCAATGGGCTTTAATGGATGTTATTCGATGATATCTGACAAAGTTAGATGCAAACTCACTCAAATATATGAGAAATGTTGAAATTCGACTTCACATTAGGAAGATAGACTTTGAAAATTTTCAATTATTACAAAGTGACAGTTGACCTCAATAGGCTTCAATGGATGTTATTCGATGATATCTGACAAAGTTAGATGCAAACTCACTCAAATATATGAGAAATGTTGAAATTCGACTTCAAATTAGAAAGATAGACTTTGAAAATTTTCAATTATTACAAAGTGACAGTTGACCTAAATGGTCTTCAATCGATGTTATTCGATGATATCTGAGAGAGTTAGATGCAAACTCACTCAAATATATGAGAAATGTTGAAATTCGACTTCAAATTAGGAACATAGACTTTGAAAATTTTCCATATTTACAAAGTGACAGTTGACCTCACTGGTCTTCAATCGATGTTATTCGATGATATCTGACAGAGTTAGATGCAAACTCACTCAAATATATGAGAAATGTTGAAATTCGACTTCAAATTAGGAAGATAGACTTTGAAAATTTTCCGTATTTTCAAAGTGACAGTTGACCTCAATGGGCTTCAATGGATGTTATTCGATGATATCTGACAAAGTTAGATGCAAACTCACTCAAATATATGAGAAATGTTGAAATTCGACTTCACATTAGGAAGATAGACTTTGAAAATTTTCAATTATTACAAAGTGACAGTTGACCTCAATGGGCTTCAATGGATGTTATTCGATGATATCTGACAAAGTTAGATGCAAACTCACTCAAATATATGAGAAATGTTGAAATTCGACTTCACATTAGGAAGATAGACTTTGAAAATTTTCAATTATTACAAAGTGACAGTTGACCTCAATAGGCTTCAATGGATGTTATTCGATGATATCTGACAAAGTTAGATGCAAACTCACTCAAATATATGAGAAATGTTGAAATTCGACTTCAAATTAGAAAGATAGACTTTGAAAATTTTCCATATTTACAAAGTGACAGTTGACCTCAATGGTCTTCAATCGATGTTATTCGATGATATCTGACAGAGTTAGATGCAAACTCACTCAAATATATGAGAAATGTTGAAATTCGACTTCAAATTAGGAAGGTAGACTTTGAAAATTTTCCATATTTTCAAAGTGACAGTTGACCTCAATGGGCTTCAATGGATGTTATTCGATGATATCTGACAAAGTTAGATGCAAACTCACTCAAATATATGAGAAATGTTGAAATTCGACTTCACATTAGGAAGATAGACTTTGAAAATTTTCAATTATTACAAAGTGACAGTTGACCTCAATGGGCTTTAATGGATGTTATTCGATGATATCTGACAAAGTTAGATGCAAACTCACTCAAATATATGAGAAATGTTGAAATTCGACTTCACATTAGGAAGATAGACTTTGAAAATTTTCAATTATTACAAAGTGACAGTTGACCTCAATAGGCTTCAATGGATGTTATTCGATGATATCTGACAAAGTTAGATGCAAACTCACTCAAATATATGAGAAATGTTGAAATTCGACTTCAAATTAGAAAGATAGACTTTGAAAATTTTCAATTATTACAAAGTGACAGTTGACCTAAATGGTCTTCAATCGATGTTATTCGATGATATCTGAGAGAGTTAGATGCAAACTCACTCAAATATATGAGAAATGTTGAAATTCGACTTCAAATTAGGAACATAGACTTTGAAAATTTTCCATATTTACAAAGTGACAGTTGACCTCACTGGTCTTCAATCGATGTTATTCGATGATATCTGACAGAGTTAGATGCAAACTCACTCAAATATATGAGAAATGTTGAAATTCGACTTCAAATTAGGAAGATAGACTTTGAAAATTTTCCGTATTTTCAAAGTGACAGTTGACCTCAATGGGCTTCAATGGATGTTATTCGATGATATCTGACAAAGTTAGATGCAAACTCACTCAAATATATGAGAAATGTTGAAATTCGACTTCACATTAGGAAGATAGACTTTGAAAATTTTCAATTATTACAAAGTGACAGTTGACCTCAATGGGTTTCAATGGATGTTATTCGATGATATCTGACAAAGTTAGATGCAAACTCACTCAAATATATGAGAAATGTTGAAATTCGACTTCACATTAGGAAGATAGACTTTGAAAATTTTCAATTATTACAAAGTGACAGTTGACCTCAATAGGCTTCAATGGATGTTATTCGATGATATCTGACAAAGTTAGATGCAAACTCACTCAAATATATGAGAAATGTTGAAATTCGACTTCAAATTAGAAAGATAGACTTTGAAAATTTTCAATTATTACAAAGTGACAGTTGACCTCAATGGTCTTCAATCGATGTTATTCGATGATATCTGAGAGAGTTAGATGCAAACTCACTCAAATATATGAGAAATGTTGAAATTCGACTTCAAATTAGGAACATAGACTTTGAAAATTTTCCATATTTACAAAGTGACAGTTGACCTCAATGGTCTTTAATCGATGTTATTCGATGATATCTGACAGAGTTAGATGCAAACTCACTCAAATATATGAGAAATGTTGAAATTCGACTTCAAATTAGGAAGGTAGACTTTGAAAATTTTCCATATTTTCAAAGTGACAGTTGACCTCAATGGGCTTCAATGGATGTTATTCGATGATATCTGACAAAGTTAGATGCAAACTCACTCAAATATATGAGAAATGTTGAAATTCGACTTCACATTAGGAAGATAGACTTTGAAAATTTTCAATTATTACAAAGTGACAGTTGACCTCAATGGGCTTTAATGGATGTTATTCGATGATATCTGACAAAGTTAGATGCAAACTCACTCAAATATATGAGAAATGTTGAAATTCGACTTCACATTAGGAAGATAGACTTTGAAAATTTTCAATTATTACAAAGTGACAGTTGACCTCAATAGGCTTCAATGGATGTTATTCGATGATATCTGACAAAGTTAGATGCAAACTCACTCAAATATATGAGAAATGTTGAAATTCGACTTCAAATTAGAAAGATAGACTTTGAAAATTTTCAATTATTACAAAGTGACAGTTGACCTCAATGGTCTTCAATCGATGTTATTCGATGATATCTGAGAGAGTTAGATGCAAACTCACTCAAATATATGAGAAATGTTGAAATTCGACTTCAAATTAGGAACATAGACTTTGAAAATTTTCCATATTTACAAAGTGACAGTTGACCTCAATGGTCTTCAATCGATGTTATTCGATGATATCTGACAGAGTTAGATGCAAACTCACTCAAATATATGAGAAATGTTGAAATTCGACTTCAAATTAGGAAGGTAGACTTTGAAAATTTTCCATATTTTCAAAGTGACAGTTGACCTCAATGGGCTTCAATGGATGTTATTCGATGATATCTGACAAAGTTAGATGCAAACTCACTCAAATATATGAGAAATGTTGAAATTCGACTTCACATTAGGAAGATAGACTTTGAAAATTTTCAATTATGACAAAGTGACAGTTGACCTCAATGGGCTTTAATGGATGTTATTCGATGATATCTGACAAAGTTAGATGCAAACTCACTCAAATATATGAGAAATGTTGAAATTCGACTTCACATTAGGAAGATAGACTTTGAAAATTTTCAATTATTACAAAGTGACAGTTGACCTCAATAGGCTTCAATGGATGTTATTCGATGATATCTGACAAAGTTAGATGCAAACTCACTCAAATATATGAGAAATGTTGAAATTCGACTTCAAATTAGAAAGATAGACTTTGAAAATTTTCAATTATTACAAAGTGACAGTTGACCTCAATGGTCTTCAATCGATGTTATTCGATGATATCTGAGAGAGTTAGATGCAAACTCACTCAAATATATGAGAAATGTTGAAATTCGACTTCAAATTAGGAACATAGACTTTGAAAATTTTCCATATTTACAAAGTGACAGTTGACCTCAATGGTCTTCAATCGATGTTATTCGATGATATCTGACAGAGTTAGATGCAAACTCACTCAAATATATGAGAAATGTTGAAATTCGACTTCAAATTAGGAAGGTAGACTTTGAAAATTTTCCATATTTTCAAAGTGACAGTTGACCTCAATGGGCTTCAATGGATGTTATTCGATGATATCTGACAAAGTTAGATGCAAACTCACTCAAATATATGAGAAATGTTGAAATTCGACTTCACATTAGGAAGATAGACTTTGAAAATTTTCAATTATTACAAAGTGACAGTTGACCTAAATGGTCTTCAATCGATGTTATTCGATGATATCTGAGAGAGTTAGATGCAAACTCACTCAAATATATGAGAAATGTTGAAATTCGACTTCAAATTAGGAACATAGACTTTGAAAATTTTCCATATTTACAAAGTGACAGTTGACCTCACTGGTCTTCAATCGATGTTATTCGATGATATCTGACAGAGTTAGATGCAAACTCACTCAAATATATGAGAAATGTTGAAATTCGACTTCAAATTAGGAAGATAGACTTTGAAAATTTTCCGTATTTTCAAAGTGACAGTTGACCTCAATGGGCTTCAATGGATGTTATTCGATGATATCTGACAAAGTTAGATGCAAACTCACTCAAATATATGAGAAATGTTGAAATTCGACTTCACATTAGGAAGATAGACTTTGAAAATTTTCAATTATTACAAAGTGACAGTTGACCTCAATGGGCTTCAATGGATGTTATTCGATGATATCTGACAAAGTTAGATGCAAACTCACTCAAATATATGAGAAATGTTGAAATTCGACTTCACATTAGGAAGATAGACTTTGAAAATTTTCAATTATTACAAAGTGACAGTTGACCTCAATAGGCTTCAATGGATGTTATTCGATGATATCTGACAAAGTTAGATGCAAACTCACTCAAATATATGAGAAATGTTGAAATTCGACTTCAAATTAGAAAGATAGACTTTGAAAATTTTCAATTATGACAAAGTGACAGTTGACCTCAATGGGCTTTAATGGATGTTATTCGATGATATCTGACAAAGTTAGATGCAAACTCACTCAAATATATGAGAAATGTTGAAATTCGACTTCACATTAGGAAGATAGACTTTGAAAATTTTCAATTATTACAAAGTGACAGTTGACCTCAATAGGCTTCAATGGATGTTATTCGATGATATCTGACAAAGTTAGATGCAAACTCACTCAAATATATGAGAAATGTTGAAATTCGACTTCAAATTAGAAAGATAGACTTTGAAAATTTTCAATTATTACAAAGTGACAGTTGACCTCAATGGTCTTCAATCGATGTTATTCGATGATATCTGAGAGAGTTAGATGCAAACTCACTCAAATATATGAGAAATGTTGAAATTCGACTTCAAATTAGGAACATAGACTTTGAAAATTTTCCATATTTACAAAGTGACAGTTGACCTCAATGGTCTTCAATCGATGTTATTCGATGATATCTGACAGAGTTAGATGCAAACTCACTCAAATATATGAGAAATGTTGAAATTCGACTTCAAATTAGGAAGGTAGACTTTGAAAATTTTCCATATTTTCAAAGTGACAGTTGACCTCAATGGGCTTCAATGGATGTTATTCGATGATATCTGACAAAGTTAGATGCAAACTCACTCAAATATATGAGAAATGTTGAAATTCGACTTCACATTAGGAAGATAGACTTTGAAAATTTTCAATTATTACAAAGTGACAGTTGACCTAAATGGTCTTCAATCGATGTTATTCGATGATATCTGAGAGAGTTAGATGCAAACTCACTCAAATATATGAGAAATGTTGAAATTCGACTTCAAATTAGGAACATAGACTTTGAAAATTTTCCATATTTACAAAGTGACAGTTGACCTCACTGGTCTTCAATCGATGTTATTCGATGATATCTGACAGAGTTAGATGCAAACTCACTCAAATATATGAGAAATGTTGAAATTCGACTTCAAATTAGGAAGATAGACTTTGAAAATTTTCCGTATTTTCAAAGTGACAGTTGACCTCAATGGGCTTCAATGGATGTTATTCGATGATATCTGACAAAGTTAGATGCAAACTCACTCAAATATATGAGAAATGTTGAAATTCGACTTCACATTAGGAAGATAGACTTTGAAAATTTTCAATTATTACAAAGTGACAGTTGACCTCAATGGGCTTCAATGGATGTTATTCGATGATATCTGACAAAGTTAGATGCAAACTCACTCAAATATATGAGAAATGTTGAAATTCGACTTCACATTAGGAAGATAGACTTTGAAAATTTTCAATTATTACAAAGTGACAGTTGACCTCAATAGGCTTCAATGGATGTTATTCGATGATATCTGACAAAGTTAGATGCAAACTCACTCAAATATATGAGAAATGTTGAAATTCGACTTCAAATTAGAAAGATAGACTTTGAAAATTTTCAATTATTACAAAGTGACAGTTGACCTCAATGGTCTTCAATCGATGTTATTCGATGATATCTGAGAGAGTTAGATGCAAACTCACTCAAATATATGAGAAATGTTGAAATTCGACTTCAAATTAGGAACATAGACTTTGAAAATTTTCCATATTTACAAAGTGACAGTTGACCTCAATGGTCTTCAATCGATGTTATTCGATGATATCTGACAGAGTTAGATGCAAACTCACTCAAATATATGAGAAATGTTGAAATTCGACTTCAAATTAGGAAGGTAGACTTTGAAAATTTTCCATATTTTCAAAGTGACAGTTGACCTCAATGGGCTTCAATGGATGTTATTCGATGATATCTGACAAAGTTAGATGCAAACTCACTCAAATATATGAGAAATGTTGAAATTCGACTTCACATTAGGAAGATAGACTTTGAAAATTTTCAATTATTACAAAGTGACAGTTGACCTCAATGGGCTTTAATGGATGTTATTCGATGATATCTGACAAAGTTAGATGCAAACTCACTCAAATATATGAGAAATGTTGAAATTCGACTTCACATTAGGAAGATAGACTTTGAAAATTTTCAATTATTACAAAGTGACAGTTGACCTCAATAGGCTTCAATGGATGTTATTCGATGATATCTGACAAAGTTAGATGCAAACTCACTCAAATATATGAGAAATGTTGAAATTCGACTTCAAATTAGAAAGATAGACTTTGAAAATTTTCAATTATTACAAAGTGACAGTTGACCTCAATGGTCTTCAATCGATGTTATTCGATGATATCTGAGAGAGTTAGATGCAAACTCACTCAAATATATGAGAAATGTTGAAATTCGACTTCAAATTAGGAACATAGACTTTGAAAATTTTCCATATTTACAAAGTGACAGTTGACCTCAATGGTCTTCAATCGATGTTATTCGATGATATCTGACAGAGTTAGATGCAAACTCACTCAAATATATGAGAAATGTTGAAATTCGACTTCAAATTAGGAAGGTAGACTTTGAAAATTTTCAATTATTACAAAGTGACAGTTGACCTCAATGGGCTTTAATGGATGTTATTCGATGATATCTGACAAAGTTAGATGCAAACTCACTCAAATATATGAGAAATGTTGAAATTCGACTTCACATTAGGAAGATAGACTTTGAAAATTTTCAATTATTACAAAGTGACAGTTGACCTCAATGGTCTTCAATCGATGTTATTCGATGATATCTGACAGAGTTAGATGCAAACTCACTCAAATATATGAGAAATGTTGAAATTCGACTTCACATTAGGAAGATAGACTTTGAAAATTTTCAATTATTACAAAGTGACAGTTGACCTCAATGGTCTTCAATCGATGTTATTCGATGATATCTGACAGAGTTAGATGCAAACTCACTCAAATATATGAGAAATGTTGAAATTCGACTTCACATTAGGAAGATAGACTTTGAAAATTTTCAATTATTACAAAGTGACAGTTGACCTCAATGGGCTTTAATGGATGTTATTCGATGATATCTGACAAAGTTAGATGCAAACTCACTCAAATATATGAGAAATGTTGAAATTCGACTTCACATTAGGAAGATAGACTTTGAAAATTTTCAATTATTACAAAGTGACAGTTGACCTCAATGGTCTTCAATCGATGTTATTCGATGATATCTGACAGAGTTAGATGCAAACTCACTCAAATATATGAGAAATGTTGAAATTCGACTTCACATTAGGAAGATAGACTTTGAAAATTTTCAATTATTACAAAGTGACAGTTGACCTCAATAGTCTTCAATCGATGTTATTCGATGATATTTGACAGAGTTAGATGCAAACTCACTCAAATATATGAGAAATGTTGAAATTCGACTTCAAATTAGGAAGATAGACTTTGAAAATTTTCCATATTTTCAAAGTGACAGTTGACCTCAATGGGGTTCAATGGATGTTATTCGATGATATCTGACAAAGTTAGATGCAAACTCACTCAAATATATGAGAAATGTTGAAATTCGACTTCACATTAGGAAGATAGACTTTGAAAATTTTCAATTATTACAAAGTGACAGTTGACCTCAATGGTCTTCAATCGATGTTATTCGATGATATCTGACAAAGTTAGATGCAAACTCACTCAAATATATGAGAAATGTTGAAATTCGACTTCACATTAGGAAGATAGACTTTGAAAATTTTCAATTATTACAAAGTGACAGTTGACCTCAATGGGCTTCAATCGATGTTATTCGATGATATTTGACAGAGTTAGATGCAAACTCACTCAAATATATGAGAAATGTTGAAATTCGACTTCACATTAGGAAGATAGACTTTGAAAATTTTCAATTATTACAAAGTGACAGTTGACCTCAATGGTCTTCAATCGATGTTATTCGATGATATCTGACAAAGTTAGATGCAAACTCACTCAAATATATGAGAAATGTTGAAATTCGACTTCACATTAGGAAGATAGACTTTGAAAATTTTCAATTATTACAAAGTGACAGTTGACCTCAATGGACTTCAATCGATGATATTCGATGATATCTGACAGAGTTAGATGCAAACTCACTCAAATATATGAGAAATGTTGAAATTCGACTTCAAATTAGGAAGATAGACTTTGAAAATTTTCCATATTTTCAAAGTGACAGTTGACCTCAATGGGGTTCAATGGATGTTATTCGATGATATCTGACAAAGTTAGATGCAAACTCACTCAAATATATGAGAAATGTTGAAATTCGACTTCAAATTAGGAAGATAGACTTTGAAAATTTTCCATATTTTCAAAGTGACAGTTGACCTCAATGGGGTTCAATGGATGTTTTCGATGATATCTGACAAAGTTAAATGCAAACTCACTCAAATATAGGAGAAATGTTGAAATTCGACTTCACATTAGGAAGATAGACTTTGAAAATTTTCAATTATTACAAAGTGACAGTTGACCTCAATGGTCTTCAATCGATGTTATTCGATGATATCTGACAAAGTTAGATGCAAACTCACTCAAATATATGAGAAATGTTGAAATTCGTCTTCACATTAGGAAGATAGACTTTGAAAATTTTCAATTATTACAAGGTGACAGTTGACCTCAATGGGCTTCATTCGATGTTATTCGATGATATCTGACAGAGTTAGATGCAAACTCACTCAAATATATGAGAAATGTTGAAATTCGACTTCAAATTAGGAAGATAGACTTTGAAAATTTTCCATATTTTCAAAGTGACAGTTGACCTCAATGGGGTTCAATGGATGTTATTCGATGATATCTGACAAAGTTAGATGCAAACTCACTCAAATATATGAGAAATGTTGAAATTCGACTTCACATTAGGAAGATAGACTTTGAAAATTTTCAATTATTACAAAGTGACAGTTGACCTCAATGGGCTTTAATGGATGTTATTCGATGATATCTGACAAAGTTAGATGCAAACTCACTCAAATATATGAGAAATGTTGAAATTCGACTTCAAATTAGGAAGATAGACTTTGAAAATTTTCAATTATTACAAAGTGACAGTTGACCTCAATGGTCTTCAATCGATGTTATTCGATGATATCTGACAGAGTTAGATGCAAACTCACTCAAATATATGAGAAATGTTGAAATTCGACTTCACATTAGGAAGATAGACTTTGAAAATTTTCAATTATTACAAAGTGACAGTTGACCTCAATAGTCTTCAATCGATGTTATTCGATGATATTTGACAGAGTTAGATGCAAACTCACTCAAATATATGAGAAATGTTGAAATTCGACTTCACATTAGGAAGATAGACTTTGAAAATTTTCAATTATTACAAAGTGACAGTTGACCTCAATAGTCTTCAATCGATGTTATTCGATGATATTTGACAGAGTTAGATGCAAACTCACTCAAATATATGAGAAATGTTGAAATTCGACTTCAAATTAGGAAGATAGACTTTGAAAATTTTCCATATTTTCAAAGTGACAGTTGACCTCAATGGGGTTCAATGGATGTTA